>NC_134833.1:6385930-6685930 GCF_004210375.1 Tachypleus tridentatus | reverse complement strand
GTTGAGGCTGTTTCACTTTGTTTTTTATTATTCACAATTCTAATCGGTCAATAATCTTAACTCTCAAGTTTCTCACATACGTATACGAAGTACAATCCCTCAATGTTTCATGTTTGATTGTATTTCTTAATGAACTAACAGATCTGCTTTTCACAAAATTTAATACGTGAATTTTTTTTCGATCCTTGAATTCAAAAAAATAAATTGCAGTAGTGTTGGGAACGAATCAGCCCATTATAAAACCAATTACATATAACGAATAAGTTCCTTACGGTTGTCTCTCATTCTTTGTAACTTGAGTTTCATAAAATACAAAACCTTCAAATTACATTTACAGAAGGGAAGAAGCAAAAACTAGAGAGTACAATAATAGCGACACATCAAGGATGACATAATCCGGACATAAACTAAAAGATAGCGTTATAGCAACACACCAAGGATGACACAAACTGGTCGTAAACTAAAAAATACCATTATAACGATACGTGCAAAATTCTGTAACAAGTTATGTACGAAATTAAATTACAGAATCGTTGTTAAACTTTAAATACTTGTGGTAAAAATGTATTCATTTACTGTACGAAAAAGCAGATAAACGCGTGATATCAGCTAAATATTTTGTTTGGTTTGCTTTGAATTTAGGGCAGAGCTACACTAGGGCCATCTGCACTAGCCGTCCCTAACCGAACAGTGTAAGACTAGAGGGAAGGCAGCTAGTCATCACCCCCACCGGAACTCTTGTGGTGCGCTATTACCAACGCATACTGGAATTAACCGTCATATTATAACGCCCCCCCCCCGGAGCTAAGAGTGAGCATGTTTGACGCGATGAAAATTCAAAGCCGCGACCTTCATATTACGAGTCGAGCTTCCTAACCACTGGTGTTTTGTATGTAAGATAATTAGAAAACATTACAAGCATTCTACGTTAACATGCTAGTTGAAATATAACATGAAAACAGTGACCAAGCGATATTATACAGCAAAGTGGTACCAAAACCCACCTTTCATGTAACTTTGTATAAGTACATCCAATTGGTTTCTCTGATATATTTATCAACTTTCAGCATATCTATGCATCTGCGACATGTTATGAATTAGTGCAATGAATATTAAACGCATGCGTAATAATTTTCCCAGAAGAAAAACCACCGTGCTAGTACGCGCGCAACCTCATGAAAGAGTTGGAAATCTGAGATTCACATGAGTATTTTGTTTTCCAGCTTATATTTGTATGAAATGAAAACAAATATTCAAATGTGAATCACAAACACATTCTTGGATTTCATAAAAAGCTATACTGTCGGCTATTGGTGTTCTGCCCACCACGGATATCGTAATATGATTTCTAATCCTCTCAGAGTCAGAGAGTATTTAAAGAACTTAACATAAATATCAGATCTTCTGATCAGAAAAAAACAAAAAAAAAAACCATCAACCAGAATATTATCTCACGTCTGTTTCACTACAAGATAACGAGAAAACACTTTCAACTGAGATACTAAGTGTCGCCCTCTAGTGTATGCAATAAAAGCTTTCTGTCCTGCAAAATGGACAGCAAACGCTCACACGGGAAACAAAAACAACGATAAAAAATGTTCTTTGCAGTAAACGAAATAACAATTCGGTCTCAGGTCATGTTCTTTTTTCCCAATTTGGAAAAAAAAAATTTACGTGATAGAAAAAAATATATATATATATTATTATTGAAGTCTCAGTAGCTGAATTATGGAAGAACCATCATTAAAACCAAAACAACTTTTATGAATTTTAAATTCGCAAGCCTGCGTTATTTTGTGCATACCTGTGCAAGCTGTTAAACTAAAAGGCAAAAACACAAGAGCAGCTACCGCCAATTCTTGGGAAACCCTTGTCGAATAACGGAATTTGACCTTCACTCTAATAACGCACCCACGTTCACGTTTTTATAGCAACCGGAAGCAAACCATAAAAGCTTGGATCCACAGTACGGGGAGGCACACTATATATCAAGGTTTGGATAAGAATTACAAGGAAAATAACCATAACATTTAGGATACTGTCCCCTTGCATTTCTAGATAGGATTACACTATACCTACCGTTATTTATGTGCAAAAACGGCTCGTTTGGGCTGAGAAAACACTTTTACATAGAAGAGCGAACAACGTTTCGACCTTCTTCGGTCATCGTCAGGTTCTTTGTGAACATATGATCACACTATAACTACGGTTATTTACTATTGGTGATATAACATTTTGTACATACGATCACACTATAACTACAGTTATTTACTATTGGTGAAGTAACATTTTGTACATATGATCACACTATACCTACCGTTATTTACTATTGGTGAAATAACATTTTGTACATACGATCACACTATAACTACGGTTATTTACTATTGGTGAAGTAACATTTTGTACATATGATCACACTATACCTACCGTTATTTACTATTGGTGAAATAACATTTTGTACATACGATCACACTATAACTACAGTTATTTACTATTGGTGAAGTAACATTTTGTACATATGATCACACTGTAACTACGGTTATTTAATATTGGTTAAGTAACATTTTGTACATATGATCACACTATAACTACAGTTATTTACTATTGGTTAAGTAACATTTTGTACATAAGATCACACTATAACTACGGTTATTTACTACTGGTTAAGTAACATTTTGTACATACGATCACACTATAACTACGGTTATTTACTATTGGTGAAGTAACATTTTGTACATACGATCACACTATACCTACCGTTATTTACTATTGGTGAAATAACATTTTGTACATACGATCACACTATAACTACGGTTATTTACTATTGGTGAAATAACATTTTGTACATACGATCACACTATAACTACGGTTATTTACTATTGGTGAAGTAACATTTTGTACATATGATCACACTATACCTACCGTTATTTACTATTGGTTAAGTAACATTTTGTACATATGATCACACTGTAACTACGGTTATTTACTATTGATGAAGTAACATTTTGTACATACGATCACACCATAACTACGGTTATTTACTATTGGTGAAGTAACATTTTGTACATATGATCACACTATACCTACCGTTATTTACTATTGGTGAAATAACATTTTGTACATACGATCACACTAAAACTACGGTTATTTACTATTGGTGAAGTAACATTTTGTACATATGATCACACTATACCTACCGTTATTTACTATTGGTGAAATAACATTTTGTACATACGATCACACTATAACTACAGTTATTTACTATTGGTGAAGTAACATTTTGTACATATGATCACACTGTAACTACGGTTATTTACTATTGGTTAAGTAACATTTTGTACATATGATCACACTATAACTACAGTTATTTACTATTGGTTAAGTAACATTTTGTACATAAGATCACACTATAACTACGGTTATTTACTACTGGTTAAGTAACATTTTGTACATACGATCACACTATAACTACGGTTATTTACTATTGGTGAAGTAACATTTTGTACATATGATCACACTATACCTACCGTTATTTACTATTGGTGAAATAAAATTTTGTACATACGATCACACTATAACTACGGTTATTTACTATTGGTGAAGTAACATTTTGTACATATGATCACACTATACCTACCGTTATTTACTATTGGTTAAGTAACATTTTGTACATATGATCACACTATACCTACCGTTATTTACTATTGGTGAAATAACATTTTGTACATACGATCACACTATAACTACGGTTATTTACTATTGGTGAAGTAACATTTTGTACATATGATCACACTATACCTACCGTTATTTACTATTGGTGAAATAACATTTTGTACATACGATCACACTATAACTACAGTTATTTACTATTGGTGAAGTAACATTTTGTACATATGATCACACTGTAACTACGGTTATTTAATATTGGTTAAGTAACATTTTGTACATATGATCACACTATAACTACAGTTATTTACTATTGGTTAAGTAACATTTTGTACATAAGATCACACTATAACTACGGTTATTTACTACTGGTTAAGTAACATTTTGTACATACGATCACACTATAACTACGGTTATTTACTATTGGTGAAGTAACATTTTGTACATATGATCACACTATACCTACGGTTATTTACTATTGGTGAAGTAACATTTTGTACATATGATCACACTATACCTACCGTTATTTACTATTGGAGAAATAACATTTTGTACATACGATCACACTATAACTACGGTTATTTACTATTGGTGAAATAACATTTTGTACATAATGATCACACTATAACTACGGTTATTTACTATTGGTGAAGTAACATTTTGTACATATGATCACACTATACCTACCGTTATTTACTATTGGTTAAGTAACATTTTGTACATATGATCACACTGTAACTACGGTTATTTACTATTGATGAAGTAACATTTTGTACATACGATCACACCATAACTACGGTTATTTACTATTGGTGAAGTAACATTTTGTACATATGATCACACTATACCTACCGTTATTTACTATTGGTGAAATAACATTTTGTACATACGATCACACTAAAACTACGGTTATTTACTCTTGGTGAAGTAACATTTTGTACATATGATCACACTATACCTACCGTTATTTACTATTGGTGAAATAACATTTTGTACATACGATCACACTATAACTACAGTTATTTACTAATGGTGAAGTAACATTTTGTACATATGATCACACTGTAACTACGGTTATTTACTATTGGTTAAGTAACATTTTGTACATATGATCACACTATAACTACAGTTATTTACTATTGGTTAAGTAACATTTTGTACATAAGATCACACTATAACTACGGTTATTTACTACTGGTTAAGTAACATTTTGTACATATGATCACACTATACCTACCGTTATTTACTATTGGTGAAATAACATTTTGTACATACGATCACACTAAAACTACGGTTATTTACTATTGGTGAAGTAACATTTTGTACATATGATCACACTGTAACTACGGTTATTTACTATTGATGAAGTAACATTTTGTACATACGATCACACCATAACTACGGTTATTTACTATTGGTGAAGTAACATTTTGTACATATGATCACACTATACCTACCGTTATTTACTATTGGTTAAGTAACATTTTGTACATATGATCACACTGTAACTACGGTTATTTACTATTGATGAAGTAACATTTTGTACATATGATCACACTATACCTACCGTTATTTACTATTGGTGAAATAACATTTTGTACATATGATCACACTATAACTACGGTTATTTACTATTGGTGAAATAACATTTTGTACATACGATCACACTATAACTACGGTTATTTACTATTGGTGAAGTAACATTTTGTACATATGATCACACTATACCTACCGTTATTTACTATTGGTTAAGTAACATTTTGTACATATGATCACACTGTAACTACGGTTATTTACTATTGATGAAGTAACATTTTGTACATACGATCACACTATAACTACGATTATTTACTATTGGTGAAGTAACATTTTGTACATATGATCACACTATACCTACCGTTATTTACTATTGGTGAAATAACATTTTGTACATACGATCACACTAAAACTACGGTTATTTACTATTGGTGAAGTAACATTTTGTACATATGATCACACTATACCTACCGTTATTTACTATTGGTGAAATAACATTTTGTACATACGATCACACTATAACTACAGTTATTTACTATTGGTGAAGTAACATTTTGTACATATGATCACACTGTAACTACGGTTATTTACTATTGGTTAAGTAAAATTTTGTACATATGATCACACTATAACTACAGTTATTTACTATTGGTTAAGTAACATTTTGTACATAAGATCACACTATAACTACGGTTATTTACTACTGGTTAAGTAACATTTTGTACATACGATCACACTATAACTACGGTTATTTACTATTGGTGAAGTAACATTTTGTACATATGATCACACTATACCTACCGTTATTTACAATTGGTGAAATAACATTTTGCACATACGATCACATTATAACTACGGTTATTTACTATTGGTGAAGTAACATTTTGTACATATGATCACACTGTAACTACGGTTATTTACTATTGATGAAGTAACATTTTGTACATATGATCACACTATACCTACGGTTATTTACTATTCGTTAAGTAACATTTTGTACATATGATCACACTATAACTACGGTTATTTACTATTGGTGAAGTAACATTTTGTACATATGATCACACTATAACTACAGTTATTTACTATTGGTGAAGTAACATTTTGTACACATGATCACACTATAACTACAGTTATTTACTATTGGTTAAGTAACATTTTGTACATATGATCACACTATACCTACGGTTACTTATTATTGGTGAAATAACATTTTGTACATAAATTTGATGAGCTTTTCTAATTCGAATTTTAAAAAAACCAGTGTACGCCATATATATAGATACATCCATTTTGTGGATTAAATAAAAACTGGTTAACATAAAACTAGTACGATCCAACTAAATAACCCAGTTAACTATAAAGATGAGATCACAAAATCTGGTACTTGATGTGTTTCTTACATAGTAAGGCAGAAATTTATTTAAAATTAAAAAGAGGTTCTTTGAAGACTCAAATAGAAATTAACCTATTCTCATATTAATGTATGATTTTTGTTTTGTCTTCGTTTCTTTTAAAGCTTCTGAGCAGATAAAACTTAGCCATACATTTGTGTTAATGTCCACCACCCTGTGTGGTATGTAAGATAGTAACATCACACTACAGTGTTAATGTATACCACCCTGTGTGGTATGTAAGTTGGTAACATCACACTACAGTGTTAATGGATACCATCCTGTCTGGTATGTAAGATAGTAACATCACACTACAGTGTTAATGTATACCACCCTGTCTGGTATGTAAAATAGTAACATCACACTACAGTGTTAATATATACCATCCTCTCTGGTATGTAAGATAGTAACATCACACTACAGTGTTAATGGATACCATCCTCTCTGGTATGTAAGATAGTAACATCACGCTACAGTGTTAATGTATACCACCCTGTCTGGTATGTAAGATAGTAACATCACACTACAGTGTTAATGTATACCACCCTGTCTGGTATGTAAGATAGTAACATCACACTACAGTGTTAATGTATACCATCCTCTCTGGTATGTAAGATAGTAACATCACACTACAGTGTTAATGTATACCACCCTGTCTGGTATGTAAGTTAGTAACATCACACTACAGTGTTAATGTATACCATCCTGTCTGGTATGTAAGATAGTAACATCACACTACAGTGTTAATGTATACCACCTTGTCTGGTATGTAACATAGTAACATCACACTACAGTGTTAATGTATACCACCCTGTCTGGTATGTAACATAGTAACATCACACTACAGTGTTAATGTATACCACCCTATCTGGTATGTAAGATAGTAACATCACACTACAGTGTTAATGTATACCACCCTATCTGGTATGTAAGATAGTAACATCGCACTACAGTGTTAATGTATACCGTCCTGTCTAGTATGTAAGATAGTAACATCACACTACAGTGTTAATGTATGCCACCCTGTCTGGTATGTAAGATAATAACATCACACTACAGTGTTAATGTATGCCACCCTGTCTGGTATGTAAGATAGTAACATCACACTACAGTGTTAATGCATACCACCCTATCTGAAATGTAAGATAGTAACACCACACTACAGTGTTAATGTATACCACCTTGTCTGGTATGTAAGATAGTAACATCACACTACAGTGATAATGTATACCACCCTGTCTGGTATGTAAGATAGTAACACCACACTACAGTGTTAATGTATACCACCCTATCTGGTATGTAAGATAGTAACATCACACTACAGTGTTAATGTATACCACCCTGTCTGGTATGTAAGATAGTAACATCACACTACAGAGTTAATGCATACCACCCTATCTGAAATGTAAGATAGTAACATCACACTACAGTGTTAATGTATACCATCCTGTCTGGTATGTAAGATGGTAACATCACACTACAGTGCTAATGTATACCACCCTGTCTGGTATGTAAGATGGTAACATCACACTACAGTGTTAATGCATACCACCCTATCTGAAATGTAAGATAGTAACATCACACTACAGTGTTAATGTATACCACCCTATCTGCAATGTAAGATAGCAACATCACACTACAGTGTTAATGTATACCATCCTGTCTAGTATGTAAGATAGCAACATCACACAACAGTGTTAATGCATACCACCCTATCTGAAATGTAAGATAGTAACATCACACTACAGTGTTAATGTATACCACCCTGTCTGGTATGTAAGATAGTAACATCACACTACAGTTAATGTATACCACCCTGTCTGATATGTAAGATAGTAACATCACACTACAGTGTTAATGTATACCATCCTGTCTGGTATGTAAGATGGTAACTTCACACTACAGTTTTAATGGATACCATCCTGTCTGGTATGTAAGATGGTAACATCACACTACAGTGTTAATGCATACCACCCTATCTGAAATGTAAGATAGTAACATCACACTACAGTGTTAATGTATACCACCCTGTCTGGTATGTAAGATAGTTACATCACACTACAGTGTTATGTATACCACCCTATCTGCAATGTAAGATAGCAACATCACACTACAGTGTTAATGTATACCATCCTGTCTAGTATGTAAGATAGCAACATCAAACAACAGTGTTAATGCATACCACCCTATCTGAAATTTAAGATAGTAACATCACACTACAGTGTTAATGTATACCACCCTGTCTGGTATGTAACATAGTAACATCACACTACAGTGTTAATGTATACCACCCTGTCTGGTATGTAACATAGTAACATCACACTACAGTGTTAATGTATACCACCCTATCTGGTATGTAAGATAGTAACATCGCACTACAGTGTTAATGGATACCATCCTGTCTGGTATGTAAGATAGTAACATAACACTACAGTGTTAATGTATACCACCCTGTCTGGTATGTAAGATAGTAACATCACACTACAGTGTTAATGTATACCATCCTCTCTGGTATGTAAGATAGTAACATCACACTACAGTGTTAATGTATACCACCCTGTCTGGTATGTAAGTTAGTAACATCACACTACAGTGTTAATGTATACCATCCTGTCTGGTATGTAAGATAGTAACATCACACTACAGTGTTAATGTATACCACCCTGTCTGGTATCTAACATAGTAACATCACACTACAGTGTTAATGTATACCACCCTGTCTGGTATGTAACATAGTAACATCACACTATAGTGTTAATGTATACCACCCTATCTGGTATGTAAGATAGTAACATCACACTACAGTGTTAATGTATACCACCCTATCTGGTATGTAAGATAGTAACATCGCACTACAGTGTTAATGTATACCGTCCTGTCTAGTATGTAAGATAGTAACATCACACTACAGTGTTAATGTATACCACCCTATCTGGTATGTAAGATAGTAACATCACACTACAGTGTTAATGTATACCATCATGTCTGGTATGTAAGATAGTAACATCACACTACAGTGTTAATGGATACCATCCTGTCTGGTATGTAAGATAGTAACATCACACTACAGTGTTAATGTATACCATCCTCTCTGGTATGTAAGATAGTAACATCACACTACAGTGTTAATGGATACCATCCTGTCTGGTATGTAAGATAGTAACATCACACTACAGTGTTAATGTATACCACCCTGTCTGGTATGTAAGATAGTAACATCACACTACAGTGTTAATGTATACCATCCTGTCTGGTATGTAAGATAGTAACATCACACTACAGTGTTAATGTATACCACCCTGTCTGGTATGTAACATAGTAACATCACACTACAGTGTTAATGTATACCACCCTGTCTGGTATGTAACATAGTAACATCACACTACAGTGTTAATGTATACCACCCTATCTGGTATGTAAGATAGTAACATCGCACTACAGTGTTAATGTATACCGTCCTGTCTAGAATGTAAGATAGTAACATCGCACTACAGTGTTAATGTATACCGTCCTGTCTAGTATGTAAGATAGTAACATCACACTACAGTGTTAATGTATACCACCCTGTCTGGTATGTAAGATAGTAACATCACACTACAGTGTTAATGCATACCACCCTATCTGAAATGTAAGATAGTAACATCACACTACAGTGTTAATGTATACCACCCTATCTGAAATGTAAGATAGTAACACCACACTACAGTGTTAATGTATACCACCTTGTCTGGTATGTAAGATAGTAACATCACACTACAGTGTTAATGTATACCACCCTGTCTGGTATGTAAGATAGTAACACCACACTACAGTGTTAATGCATACCACCCTATCTGAAATGTAAGATAGTAACACCACACTACAGTGTTAATGTATACCACCTTGTCTGGTATGTAAGATAGTAACATCACACTACAGTGATAATGTATACCACCCTGTCTGGTATGTAAGATAGTAACACCACACTACAGTGTTAATGTATACCACCCTATCTGGTATGTAAGATAGTAACATCACACTACAGTGTTAATGTATACCACCCTGTCTGGTATGTAAGATAGTAACATCACACTACAGAGTTAATGCATACCACCCTATCTGAAATGTAAGATAGTAACATCACACTACAGTGTTAATGTATACCATCCTGTCTGGTATGTAAGATGGTAACATCACACTACAGTGCTAATGTATACCACCCTGTCTGGTATGTAAGATGGTAACATCACACTACAGTGTTAATGCATACCACCCTATCTGAAATGTAAGATAGTAACATCACACTACAGTGTTAATGTATACCACCCTATCTGCAATGTAAGATAGCAACATCACACTACAGTGTTAATGTATACCATCCTGTCTAGTATGTAAGATAGCAACATCACACAACAGTGTTAATGCATACCACCCTATCTGAAATGTAAGATAGTAACATCACACTACAGTGTTAATGTATACCACCCTGTCTGGTATGTAAGATAGTAACATCACACTACAGTTAATGTATACCACCCTGTCTGATATGTAAGATAGTAACATCACACTACAGTGTTAATGTATACCATCCTGTCTGGTATGTAAGATGGTAACTTCACACTACAGTTTTAATGGATACCATCCTGTCTGGTATGTAAGATGGTAACATCACACTACAGTGTTAATGCATACCACCCTATCTGAAATGTAAGATAGTAACATCACACTACAGTGTTAATGTATACCACCCTGTCTGGTATGTAAGATAGTTACATCACACTACAGTGTTATGTATACCACCCTATCTGCAATGTAAGATAGCAACATCACACTACAGTGTTAATGTATACCATCCTGTCTAGTATGTAAGATAGCAACATCAAACAACAGTGTTAATGCATACCACCCTATCTGAAATTTAAGATAGTAACATCACACTACAGTGTTAATGTATACCACCCTGTCTGGTATGTAACATAGTAACATCACACTACAGTGTTAATGTATACCACCCTGTCTGGTATGTAACATAGTAACATCACACTACAGTGTTAATGTATACCACCCTATCTGGTATGTAAGATAGTAACATCACACTACAGTGTTAATGGATACCATCCTGTCTGGTATGTAAGATAGTAACATAACACTACAGTGTTAATGTATACCACCCTGTCTGGTATGTAAGATAGTAACATCACACTACAGTGTTAATGTATACCATCCTCTCTGGTATGTAAGATAGTAACATCACACTACAGTGTTAATGTATACCACCCTGTCTGGTATGTAAGTTAGTAACATCACACTACAGTGTTAATGTATACCATCCTGTCTGGTATGTAAGATAGTAACATCACACTACAGTGTTAATGTATACCACCCTGTCTGGTATCTAACATAGTAACATCACACTACAGTGTTAATGTATACCACCCTGTCTGGTATGTAACATAGTAACATCACACTACAGTGTTAATGTATACCACCCTATCTGGTATGTAAGATAGTAACATCACACTACAGTGTTAATGTATACCACCCTATCTGGTATGTAAGATAGTAACATCACACTACAGTGTTAATGTATACCACCCTGTCTGGTATGTAAGATAGTAACATCACACTACAGTGTTAATGTATACCACCCTATCTGGTATGTAAGATAGTAACATCACACTACAGTGTTAATGTATACCATCATGTCTGGTATGTAAGATAGTAACATCACACTACAGTGTTAATGGATACCATCCTGTCTGGTATGTAAGATAGTAACATCACACTACAGTGTTAATGTATACCATCCTCTCTGGTATGTAAGATAGTAACATCACACTACAGTGTTAATGGATACCATCCTGTCTGGTATGTAAGATAGTAACATCACACTACAGTGTTAATGTATACCACCCTGTCTGGTATGTAAGATAGTAACATCACACTACAGTGTTAATGTATACCATCCTGTCTGGTATGTAAGATAGTAACATCACACTACAGTGTTAATGTATACCACCCTGTCTGGTATGTAAGATAGTAACATCACACTACAGTGTTAATGTATACCACCCTGTCTGGTATGTAAGATAGTAACATCACACTACAGTGTTAATGTATACCACCCTATCTGGTATGTAAGATAGTAACATCACACTACAGTGTTAATGTATACCACCCTGTCTGGAATGTAAGATAGTAACATCGCACTACAGTGTTAATGTATACCACCCTGTCTGGTATGTAAGATAGTAACATCACACTACAGTGTTAATGTATACCACCCTGTCTGGTATGTAAGATAGTAACATCACACTACAGTGTTAATGCATACCACCCTATCTGAAATGTAAGATAGTAACATCACACTACAGTGTTAATGTATACCACCCTATCTGAAATGTAAGATAGTAACACCACACTACAGTGTTAATGTATACCACCTTGTCTGGTATGTAAGATAGTAACATCACACTACAGTGTTAATGTATACCACCCTGTCTGGTATGTAAGATAGTAACACCACACTACAGTGTTAATGCATACCACCCTATCTGAAATGTAAGATAGTAACATCACACTACAGTGTTAATGCATACCACCCTATCTGAAATGTAAGATAGTAACATCACACTACAGTGTTAATGTATACCATCCTGTCTGGTATGTAAGATAGTAACATCACACTACAGTGTTAATGTATACCACCCTATCTGGTATGTAAGATAGTAACATCACTCTACAGTGTTAATGTACACCACCCTGTCTGGTATGTAAGATAGTAACATCACACTACAGAGTTAATGTATACCACCCTATCTGGTATGTAAGATAGTAACATCACACAACAGTGTTAATGCATACCACCCTATCTAAAATGTAAGATAGTAACATCACACTACAGTGTTAATGTATACCACCCTGTCTAGTATGTAAGATGTTAACATCACACTACAGTGTTAATGTCCACCACCCTGTCTGGTATGTAAGATAGTAACATCACACTACAGTGTTAATGCATACCACCCTGTCTGGTATGTAAGATAGTAACATCACACTACAGTGTTAATGCATACCACCCTATCTGAAATGTAAGATAGTAACATCACACTACAGTGTTAATGTATACCACCCTATCTGAAATGTAAGATAGTAACATCACACTACAGTGTTAATGTATACCATCCTCTCTGGTATGTAAGATAGTAACATCACACTACAGTGTTAATGGATACCATCCCGTCTGGTATGTAAGATAGCAACATCACACTACAGTGTTAATGTATACCATCCTGTCTGGTATGTAAGATAGTAACATCACACTACAGTGTTAATGTATACCACCCTGTCTGGTATGTAACATAGTAACATCACACTACAGTGTTAATGTATACCATCCTGTCTGGTATGTAAGATAGTAACATCGCACTACAGTGTTAATGTATACCGTCCTGTCTAGAATGTAAGATAGTAACATCGCACTACAGTGTTAATGTATACCGTCCTGTCTAGTATGTAAGATAGTAACATCACACTACAGTGTTAATGTATACCACCCTGTCTGGTATGTAAGATAGTAACATCACACTACAGTGTTAATGCATACCACCCTATCTGAAATGTAAGATAGTAACATCACACTACAGTGTTAATGTATACCACCCTATCTGAAATGTAAGATAGTAACACCACACTACAGTGTTAATGTATACCACCTTGTCTGGTATGTAAGATAGTAACATCACACTACAGTGTTAATGTATACCACCCTGTCTGGTATGTAAGATAGTAACATCACACTACAGTGTTAATGCATACCACCCTATCTGAAATGTAAGATAGTAACATCACACTACAGTGTTAATGCATACCACCCTATCTGAAATGTAAGATAGTAACATCACACTACAGTGTTAATGTATACCATCCTGTCTGGTATGTAAGATAGTAACATCACACTACAGTGTTAATGTATACCACCCTATCTGGTATGTAAGATAGTAACATCACTCTACAGTGTTAATGTACACCACCCTGTCTGGTATGTAAGATAGTAACATCACACTACAGAGTTAATGTATACCACCCTATCTGGTATGTAAGATAGTAACATCACACAACAGTGTTAATGCATACCACGCTATCTAAAATGTAAGATAGTAACATCACACTACAGTGTTAATGTATACCACCCTGTCTGGTATGTAAGATGTTAACATCACACTACAGTGTTAATGTCCACCACCCTGTCTGGTATGTAAGATAGTAACATCACACTACAGTGTTAATGCATACCACCCTGTCTGGTATGTAAGATAGTAACATCACACTACAGTGTTAATGCATACCACCCTATCTGAAATGTAAGATAGTAACATCACACTACAGTGTTAATGTATACCACCCTATCTGAAATGTAAGATAGTAACATCACACTACAGTGTTAATGTATACCATCCTCTCTGGTATGTAAGATAGTAACATCACACTACAGTGTTAATGGATACCATCCCGTCTGGTATGTAAGATAGTAACATCACACTACAGTGTTAATGTATACCATCCTGTCTGGTATGTAAGATAGTAACATCACACTACAGTGTTAATGTATACCACCCTGTCTGGTATGTAAGATAGTAACATCACACTACAGTGTTAATGTATACCATCCTGTCTGGTATGTAAGATAGTAACATCACACTACAGTGTTAATGTATACCACCCTATCTGGTATGTAAGATAGTAACATCACACTACAGTGTTAATGTATACCACCCTGTCTGGTATGTAAGATAGTAACATCACACTACAGTGTTAATGTATACCACCCTGTCTGGTATGTAAGATAGTAACATCACACTACAGTGTTAATGCATACCACCCTATCTGAAATGTAAGATAGTCACATCACACAACAGTGTTAATGGATACCACACTACAGTGTTAATGTATACCTGTCTGGTATGTAAGATAGTAACATCACATTACAGTTAATGTATACCACCCTGTCTGGTATGTAAGATAGTAACATCACACTACAGTGTTAATGTATACCATCCTGTCTGGTATGTAAGATAGTAACATCACACTACAGTGTTAATGTATACCACCCTGTCTGGTATGTAAGATAGTAACATCACACTACAGTGTTAATGTATACCACCCTGTCTGAAATGTAAGATAGTAACATCACACTACAGTGTTAATGTATACCACCCTGTCTGGTATGTAAGATAGTAACATCACACTACAGTTAATGTATACCACCCTGTCTGGTATGTAAGATAGTAACATCACACTACAGTGTTAATGTATACCACCCTATCTCATATGTAAGATAGTAACATCACACTACAGTGTTAATGTATACCACCCTGTCTGGTATGTAAGATAGTAACATCACACTACAGTGTTAATGTATACCACCCTGTCTGGTATGTAAGATAGTAACATCACACTATAGTGTTAATGCATACCACCCTATCTGAAATGTAAGATAGTAACATCACACTACAGTGTTAATGTATACCACCCTGTCTGGTATGTAAGATAGTAACATCACACTACAGTGTTAATGTATACCACCCTGTCTGGTATGTAAGATAGTAACATCACACTACAGTGTTAATGTATACCACCCTGTCTGGTATGTAAGATAGTAACATCACACTACAGTGTTAATGTATACCACCCTGTCTGGTATGTAAGATAGTAACATCACACTACAGTGTTAATGTATACCACCCTATCTGGTATGTAAGATAGTAACATCACACTACAGTGTTAATGTATACCACCCCTATCTGGTATGTAAGATAGTAACATCACACTACAGTGTTAATGTATACCACCCTATCTGAAATGTAAGATAGTAACATCACACTACAGTGTTAATGTATACCATCCTGTCTGGTATGTAAGATAGTAACATCACACTACAGTGTTAATGTATACCACCCTGTCTGGTATGTAAGATAGTAACATCACACTACAGTGTTAATGTATACCACCCTGTCTGGTATGTAAGATAGTAACATCACACTACAGTGTTAATGTATACCACCCTCTCTGGTATGTAAGATAGTAACATCACACTACAGTGTTAATGTATACCACCCTGTCTGGTATGTAAGATAGTAACATCACACTACAGTGTTAATGTATACCACCCTGTCTGGTATGTAAGATAGTAACATCACACTACAGTGTTAATGTATACCACCCTATCTGGTATGTAAGATAGTAACATCACACTACAGTGTTAATGTATACCACCCTACAGTCTGAAATGTAAGATAGTAACATCACACTACAGTGTTAATGTATACCACCCTGTCTCGTATGTAAGATAGTAACATCACACTACAGTGTTAATGTATACCACCCTATCTGGTATGTAAGATAGTAACATCACACTACAGTGTTAATGTATACCACCCTGTCTGGTATGTAAGATAGTAACATCACACTACAGTGTTAATGTATACCACCCTATCTGGTATGTAAGATAGTAACATCACACTACAGTGTTAATGTATACCACCCTATCTGAAATGTAAGATAGTAACATCACACTACAGTGTTAATGTATACCACCCTGTCTGGTATGTAAGATAGTAACATCACACTACAGTGTTAATGTATACCACCCTATCTGAAATGTAAGATAGTAACATCACACTACAGTGTTAATGTATACCACCCTGTCTGGTATGTAAGATAGTAACATCACACTACAGTGTTAATGCATTCCACCCTATCTGAAATGTAAGATAGTAACATCACACTACAGTGTTAATGTATACCACCCTGTCTGGTATGTAAGATAGTAACATCACACTACAGTGTTAATGTATACCACCCTGTCTGGTATGTAAGATAGTAACATCACACTACAGTGTTAATGTATACCACCCTGTCTGGTATGTAAGATAGTAACATCACACTACAGTGTTAATGTATACCACCCTGTCTGGTATGTAAGATAGTAACATCACACTACAGTGTTAATGTATACCACCCTGTCTGGTATGTAAGATAGTAACATCACACTACAGTGTTAATGTATACCACCCTATCTGAAATGTAAGATAGTAACATCACACTACAGTGTTAATGTATACCACCCTGTCTGGTATGTAAGATAGTAACATCACACTACAGTGTTAATGTATACCACCCTGTCTGGTATGTAAGATAGTAACATCACACTACAGTGTTAATGTATACCACCCTATCTGGTATGTAAGATAGTAACATCACACTACAGTGTTAATGTCCACCACCCTGTCTGGTATGTAAGATAGTAACATCACACTACAGTGTTAATGTATACCACCCTGTCTGGTATGTAAGATAGTAACATCACACTACAGTGTTAATGTCCACCACCCTGTCTGGTATGTAAGATAGTAACATCACACTACAGTGTTAATGTATACCACCCTGTCTGGTATGTAAGATAGTAACATCACACTACAGTGTTAATGCATACCACCCTATCTGAAATGTAAGATAGTAACATCACACTACAGTGTTAATGTATACCACCCTGTCTGGTATGTAAGATAGTAACATCACACTACAGTTAATGTATACCACCCTGTCTGGTATGTAAGATAGTAACATCACACTACAGTGTTAATGTATACCATCCTGTCTGGTATGTAAGATAGTAACATCACACTACAGTGTTAATGTATACCACCCTGTCTGGTATGTAAGATAGTAACATCACACTACAGTGTTAATGCATACCACCCTATCTGAAATGTAAGATAGTAACATCACACTACAGTGTTAATGTATACCACCCTGTCTGGTATGTAAGATAGTAACATCACACTACAGTTAATGTATACCACCCTGTCTGGTATGTAAGATAGTAACATCACACTACAGTGTTAATGCATACCACCCTATCTGAAATGTAAGATAGTAACATCACACTACAGTGTTAATGTATACTACCCTATCTGGTATGTAAGATGGTAACATCACACTACAGTGTTAATGTATACCACCCTATCTGGTATGTAAGATAGTAACATCACACTACAGTGTTAATGTATACCACCCTGTCTGGTATGTAAGATAGTAACATCACACTACAGTGTTAATGTCCACCACCCTGTCTGGTATGTAAGATAGTAACATCACACTACAGTGTTAATGTATACCACCCTGTCTGGTATGTAAGATAGTAACATCACACTACAGTGTTAATGTATACCACCCTATCTGAAATGTAAGATAGTAACATCACACTACAGTGTTAATGTATACCACCCTGTCTGGTATGTAAGATAGTAACATCACACTACAGTGTTAATGTATACCACCCTGTCTGGTATGTAAGATAGTAACATCACACTACAGTGTTAATGCATACCACCCTATCTGAAATGTAAGATAGTAACATCACACTACAGTGTTAATGTATACTACCCTATCTGGTATGTAAGATGGTAACATCACACTACAGTGTTAATGTATACCACCCTATCTGGTATGTAAGATAGTAACATCACACTACAGTGTTAATGTCCACCACCCTGTCTGGTATGTAAGATAGTAACATCACACTACAGTGTTAATGTATACCATCCTGTCTGGTATGTAAGATAATAACATCACACTACAGTGTTAATGTATACCACCCTATCTGAAATGTAAGATAGTAACATCACACTACAGTGTTAATGCATACCACCCTATCTGAAATGTAAGATAGTAACATCACACTACAGTGTTAATGTATACCACCCTATCTGGTATGTAAGATAGTAACATCACACTACAGTGTTAATGTATACCACCCTATCTGGTATGTAAGATAGTAACATCACACTACAGTGTTAATGTCCACCACCCTGTCTGGTATGTAAGATAGTAACATCACACTACAGTGTTAATGTATACCATCCTGTCTGGTATGTAAGATAGTAACATCACACTACAGTGTTAATGTATACCACCCTATCTGAAATGTAAGATAGTAACATCACACTACAGTGTTAATGTATACCACCCTGTCTGGTATGTAAGATGGTAACATCACACTACAGTGTTAATGTATACCACCCTATCTGAAATGTAAGATAGTAACATCACACTACAGTGTTAATGTATACCACCCTCTCTGGTATGTAAGATAGTAACATCACACTACAGTGTTAATGTCCACCACCCTGTCTGGTATGTAAGATAGTAACATCACACTACAGTGTTAATGTATACCATCCTGTCTGGTATGTAAGATAGTAACATCACACTACAGTGTTAATGTATACCACCCTATCTCATATGTAAGATAGTAACATCACACTACAGTGTTAATGTATACCACCCTGTCTGGTATGTAAGATAGTAACATCACACTACAGTGTTAATGTATACCACCCTGTCTGGTATGTAAGATAGTAACATCACACTATAGTGTTAATGCATACCACCCTATCTGAAATGTAAGATAGTAACATCACACTACAGTGTTAATGTACACCACCCTGTCTAGTATGTAAGATAGTAACATCACACTACAGTGTTAATGTATACCACCCTGTCTGGTATGTAACATAGTAACATCACACTACAGTGTTAATGTATACCACCCTGTCTGGTATGTAACATAGTAACATCACACTACAGTGTTAATGTATACCACCCTATCTGGTATGTAAGATAGTAACATCGCACTACAGTGTTAATGTATACCGTCCTGTCTAGTAGGTAAGATAGTAACATCGCACTACAGTGTTAATGTATACCGTCCTGTCTAGTATGTAAGATAGTAACATCACACTACAGTGTTAATGTATGCCACCCTGTCTGGTATGTAAGATAGTAACATCACACTACAGTGTTAATGCATACCACCCTATCTGAAATGTAAGATAGTAACATCACACTACAGTGTTAATGTATACCACCTTGTCTGGTATGTAAGATAGTAACATCACACTACAGTGTTAATGTATACCACCCTGTCTGGTATGTAAGATAGTAACATCACACTACAGTGTTAATGCATACCACCCTATCTGAAATGTAAGATAGTCACATCACACAACAGTGTTAATGGATACCATCCTGTCTGGTATGTAAGATAGTAACATCACACTACAGTGTTAATGTATACCACCCTGTCTGGTATGTAAAATAGTAACATCACACTACAGTGTTAATGTATACCATCCTCTCTGGTATGTAAGATAGTAACATCACACTACAGTGTTAATGTATACCACCCTGTCTGGTATGTAAGATAGTAACATCACACTACAGTGTTAATGTATACCACCCTGTCTGGTATGTAAGATAGTAACATCACACTACAGTGTTAATGCATACCACCCTATCTGAAATGTAAGATAGTAACATCACACTACAGTGTTAATGTATACCACCCTATCTGAAATGTAAGATAGTAACATCACACTACAGTGTTAATGTATACCACCCTGTCTGGTATGTAAGATAGTAACATCACACTACAGTGTTAATGCATACCACCCTATCTGAAATGTAAGATAGTAACATCACACTACAGTGTTAATGTATACTACCCTATCTGGTATGTAAGATGGTAACATCACACTACAGTGTTAATGTATACCACCCTATCTGGTATGTAAGATAGTAACATCACACTACAGTGTTAATGTCCACCACCCTGTCTGGTATGTAAGATAGTAACATCACACTACAGTGTTAATGTATACCATCCTGTCTGGTATGTAAGATAATAACATCACACTACAGTGTTAATGTATACCACCCTATCTGAAATGTAAGATAGTAACATCACACTACAGTGTTAATGTATACCACCCTGTCTGGTATGTAAGATGGTAACATCACACTACAGTGTTAATGTATACCACCCTATCTGAAATGTAAGATAGTAACATCACACTACAGTGTTAATGTATACCACCCTCTCTGGTATGTAAGATAGTAACATCACACTACAGTGTTAATGTCCACCACCCTGTCTGGTATGTAAGATAGTAACATCACACTACAGTGTTAATGTATACCATCCTGTCTGGTATGTAAGATAGTAACATCACACTACAGTGTTAATGTATACCACCCTATCTCATATGTAAGATAGTAACATCACACTACAGTGTTAATGTATACCACCCTGTCTGGTATGTAAGATAGTAACATCACACTACAGTGTTAATGTATACCACCCTGTCTGGTATGTAAGATAGTACCATCACACTACAGTGTTAATGTATACCACCCTGTCTAGTATGTAAGATAGTACCATCACACTACAGTGTTAATGTATACCACCATGTCTAGTATGTAAGATAGTAACATCACACTACAGTGTTTATATCAGATTCAATATGCCTGATATGTATGTCTGATGAGTGAACTGAGAATGAAACAAGACACTGCTGAAGTAAACTGAACGTTGCTTACTTGTTGAAACTGAAAAATGGTTATCATGCTGTATTTAGATGTTCACATGAAGAGCTGGAAGGGCAAAATGTTGGTTCCTCTCAAAAATTGTAACAAAGTTTCTAAAAATGCCAAAACTGCATGAATAATATACATTATTTTTACATCTATCCAATCAGAAACAAAACAGCAGCTAGATTCCTTGAATGGTCAAGTTAAGAAAAAGTAGCACTTCAAGTTTAGAACACAATGTTTGTTTTGAATTTTGTGCAAAGCTACACAAGGGCTATCTGTGCTAGCCACCCCTAATTTAGCAGTGTCAGAGTAGAGGGAAGGCAGCTAGTAATCACCACCCACTGCCAACTTTTGGGCTACTCTTTTACCAATGAACAGTGGGACTGACCCTCATATTATAACACCCAAGGGCTGAAAGGGCAAGCATGTTTGGTGCGATGGAGATTCGAACCCATAACCCTCAGATTACTAGTCGAACGCCTTAGCCCACCTGGCCATACCGAGCCAGATGATGATGTCAACAAGGTTTTGTCTAAAATTAGAACTACGAGAAATTTAAGAATTCCATATATATGGAATATATATGCCATGGGAAGTAGTATATCCAGTGTCCACATTATTTGTTTTCAGTATCAAAAAGGTTAAGGACATTTTCAAAAAGAGTAAACAATTATCTTCATATTAAAAACCAAATGAGAAATTGCTTCTATATTAGCTCTCACTGTTTTAAGTAAAAATAGCAAGAGCCAACAGAAAAACAATTACTGGCACAACAACTGTATTAGGTTTTACCTATTAGAATCATGTTCCCTCTTCACAACCAGAATTTCTATTTTAAAATTAACACTGCACAAATCTAAGATCAACCATTAGCAAATAAGAAAAAGCTAACCAATCCACAACTTAAAAACATACAAGGAATTTCTACACACAGTTAATGTTTTAAACACACATCATATGAAGTCAACTTTTCACCATGTTAAGTGTGTATAAAAAGCAAGTTAGCCACAGAAAATTAATGGTATAAACACAAATAGCAATATTCAGCAATATTTAACATTGTTACAAGTTTCTACTCTTGGATAGACTCATTTTGACCATCTGGTAAAAATAATGTAAAGGTCAGTATGATAGAGATCACTAGGACATGTATGCATTTAAAAAGAAACCAGAGAACACTTTAGATAGCAGATGTGAATTTGATAGGAACCTAGATGATCTAGTGGGATCCATATGGGCTCCATCATTTTCAGATGTGATAATAAAAAGAATGTTGCACTGGTGAAATTTCATGGGAATGTTGAATTTTTTATTATTTCCTTATGTAATAAGAGAACACATGACTACTTTATTTATTTATAATACATTTGTATACGATAATGCGTGATTCTAAACCACATGCTGAGTACCTATGGTAGTTTGTGACAAATACCATCTAGAGCATACTTGGGTATACAGAGCCACAACATGTACCTAAGTACACGTTTCTGAAACATTCTGGAATTATATCTGGTGGATAAACATCCTAATGTATTTCATTATACATGGACCATATCTTAGCAGTCCATAAAAAAAAATACAAATTATGGCAAATGTATGGGAGATATTCATTATGGTAACACCAGTTATTAAGGCATTAGTATTTTTGCCATTGCTTACAGATTTAGGAGACTACAGCATTCAGATGTTTTAAGTTACAATACATGAAAAGACAAATATTTTACAGACCCAGAATTACTATAATAATAATTTGCAAAAATACCCTCATTATTACCAAGACAGCATTTTAGTTAACCAGCAACAGGTATTTCTAAAGATTCAGTATAATCTGTTTATACTTTCTCTCATTGCTAAGAGATTAAAAGTGACAAAACTTTATATATCAGAAACAAGAATTATAAATTTTAAAGTAGTTTACCATTTTAAGTTAAGACTTGCACAGCAACTAGACGATGGTTTTAAGTTAAGAGTAACAAAGCAGAAGTCACAATGGTAGAAGAAAGAAAAATACTGAACAACAATGAACCCCAAAATGTACAGGTTTGTGCTGTAGGCACGTTAAAATTACGATGATTTAATGTACAGGTTCGTGCTGTAGACCCATGTTAAAATTACGATGATTTAATGTACAGGTTCATGCTGTAGACACGTTAAAATTATGGTGATTTTTTCTCTTTTTTACCTGGTGATAATTAAAAAAATGAGGAGATAAAAATAGAACAATTTACAATATATGGATATATAACATTTTCCAATCAAATTTTTAACATATCCTTTAACTTTTCATAACTGTACATGACATTTTCATTTGAAAAAAAACAAATTTGACTCCAAAAACTTTTTACTATAAAAAAATATATAAATCTTACAGTAAACATGACCTACAATAGGTCTTACCTTACATAATGTATCTATGATAAAGGAATTCTACAGGTGTTTATTTAAACTGTAAAAAACTTCAAATGTTTTTGATGCAAAGATGGACTTTACATATATACTACTGAGTAAAGACTACCTTAAAAAATGACAGGCAGGAAAACTGACAAGATACCTGTTACTTAGCAAAATATCCCATTTAAAGTCCTACCAAATGACTGCTATGTTAAATATATGTACACAAAGGAAATGTAATTACTAAATGTTTTCAAGTATATCTTCAAAATCTTACCAGTAGAACCAACAAAACAGTTTGAGAGAAGCTTACATGGACAAACACTGAGTGAATCTTACATGAATAAATACTGAGGGAAAACAATATGGACAAACACTAAGTGAATCTTACATTAATAAATACTGAGGAATTCCAATATGGATAAACACCGAGTGAATCTTACATTAATAACTACCGAGTGAATCTGATGTGGATAAATACAGAGAACCTTGTACAAACAGACACTGAGTGATTTTTATGTGAATGAAATGTTTATAAATCTTCACAAGATATAAAAAGTTACACAAGTTTAAGGTGACACTGAGTGATTTTTATGTGAATGAAATGTTTATAAATCTTCACAAGATATAATAAGTTACACAAGTTTAAGGTGACACTGAGTGATTTTTATGTGAATGAAATGTTTATAAATCTTCACAAGATATAAGAAGTTACACAAGTTTAAGGTCAATGTTGAATGATTTCGTACATGAAAAGTACAAACTTTGAAAAACATATGAAGGCTGAATGTTGCATAGACAAGATTTTATCTCGATAATTGAAACAGCTTAACTAACAAAACTGTTTGTCAGCAAGTCTAAATTATCCCAAAGGTTTATTGAAAAATAAGGCATCATTTTAAATTTTTCAATACAGTATCAGAGTCACATTGTTTGATGAACAAACACCTTTCTCAAAATTGTTTTTATATATAATCCACAAACTAACAATAACACTAATCATACAATAAAAAGTCACATATCAAACATAATAAATAATTATTATGAACAAAGATATTATGAGGAAGCCAAATGTTTGAACTGTCACTCAGTGCATTTATGAGTATTTCTTGCAGAAACCTTAGATTTTTATCAACTTACTTCTTACTTATCCACTGTAATACTAGCTAACTTATAATAAAATTTATCAACACAAACTTCATATGGCCAGGAAATAATAAAACTATTTTAATGCTTTAATTTTCTAATGGTCATAAAAAGGCTTTTAAACTTAGCATTTCTTTTTACCATATAAATAACCAGTCTTTCACACAAACAACCTTAACGAAGAAAGACAACCAAATTAAATTTTGGAGTCGTATTTTTGGAAACAACTTTCTTTTTACTTCAAGTTAAGAGATTCAGAAAACAACATGAACGAAAGTTTTAATAACCATTGAAAGTCAAAAACTGACATTTGCAAACATTTTACAAGCTTCTGAATATACTGTCGGTTGATGTTGTTGCAACAGAAATCACCATAACGTGAATGATAACCAATGACAGAAACAAAGAAGTCACGAGATAACGCCGAACTATATAGCATATAATTTACATATGTGAAATATAAATTTAGCAAAAACTACGTAAAAACACATTAAATGATAATAACATACGACTAAATAGTGTTTTGCTCTACTCAGTATAGAGTAAGCGAGGATTTTTTTCCTAATATCATACCCACATTAAAATATTGAAATGATAACGCAACAGTACTTTTTTCGGTAGAACGCTTGTAGTTACGTATAAACATGTCGACGACGAACAGCTAGCTTGTTGGATATGAATAATCATCGATGAAACCTCAACCGTCCCAAAACTTATGGCGAACATTCACCTTTTTTAAGTTTTCTCAGTACGTATTTCAAAAACACTATAATTCAGTTGACGTTATTTAGCGAAATTCGCTTATCGTGCTATAATATAACAGTTTGGGAAAATATACATAAATTATAATATTACAAAATACCTGAAGAAATATGATCGTTAGATTTTTCGGAAGCGACGCCTGTACTGTAGTTTTACGGGAAACACTAACACGTTAATATTCATATAACAGTCAATTAGTCTGATATTTTTTATAATGATTTAACCATACCTAAGAGATGCAGTGACACTTTCTGTTTTCTTAGGTGTTGAAAGGTTGTTTATCGGGAAAATAGAGATGAAAAATTACTTAACAATTCACTTCGGAACCAATATCAAGGTGTCTTTGTCCCAACACCGGTGTTTCAATATAAAATGGAGTGCTAAGAAGTGGAAACAAGCTGCAGGCAGGAGCGCATGAGGTTTGTAACGCGTGACGTCATCATCTTTGTAAAACAATGATAGATTACTTCGGTTTTGTTTTTAAAGCTAACAATATGTATGATATATGCTTATAACTGTATTCACGTGAAGGAACTTTATAGGCATGCACGTACAGCCCAAGTTACGGTTTAAAAACTTACAAACAATAAGATACGCGTCTTATTTATTAATGCTTTTTTGTATGATTCAAAAGGTATAACTAATTTTTATTATAATTCATTAATGTGATGATTCGTTTAAAAAAACACATACAAAATTAAACTGAGAATTTATATTTTCAGTAATTACTTCATACATACTACGAATATAAGAAAAACAGACTTTACTTCAGGCATTAATAATCATCAATTATAAAAATTCAAATTGAAAGAAGTTCAACGACCAGGGATAAATTGTAAACATTTTGGCCATAGTTGAAATCATTTGCTTGGTGAGAGTTTCTCTTCTGTGGTGATATTTTAGTCAATCAACCACTATGTTTTACCTTTAAAAGTAAAACATATATACATATGAATAGCTCACTCAAAACAGTCACGATCCTAGTATAAGAAAAAGGTAAGAAATATATAAAAGTCCCTGACCTTGACACAGAAACAGGTGGTGATACTGCATTGTTACTGATAATATTTAACTTCATATTTATCATATCTTAAAATTTTAAACTGTAATTTATCAGCACTTTCTTTAGGGTAGGTCAATGAGCTTAATGTTGTTCGTTCCTGTGACAAAAAGAAAAAAATAATCACAGCTACGCACACCTGTAACAACCTTCATTCGCTACTTCAGGGATACTAAAGTAACAGCAATATATGCTATACTACCTACCACTCTTAGTGCTGCTCTCTAGTGACAAAAGAATAATGCAGAAGAAAGTCGAAAAGAAACGATTATTTTTCTGTATCACTGAAAGAAAGAAAAACAGAACTTAAAAGCAAACACTAACCTACACTATTTCAAATGGGAAAAATATTAGATACACAGTTTTTATGGTTGCAATCTAAAACATAAATACATTTTTACCTCAAGTGGGTTTCTCGTAATTAAACGAACCTTTTATGTTACGTAGGAGTAATTGATAGCAGCTATCGGTCTTATAACGAGAAATTGTTTTACAATGTTTATACTTGTTATAAAATGTCAGATTTAACAACAAAATTTGAAAATGTGTCTCATTTTTCTGATATTTTTCAAACAATACTACCTTGCCTTGAAAAAATATATTATAATAAAACAACATTTAATGCATTATTAATGTAAGATATTCAGATAAAAACTGAGCTAACCTTTGAGTAAATGACAGATCTACTTTGAACAAAGAGACTCAGCAAGATATTTATTAGGAAGTAACATGAATCTCTGGGTAACTGAATTCCTGAAAGAAAGAGATTGAAGACAGTGTAAAATACAAGTGAACCCTTTGTTTGTTCACAAACACAATATATATATATTTGTCTTAAGGACATGGGACAATCTCTTCTACTGGATTGTGTATCTCCAACTACTCAGACCGAAATCATCTACCATAATGTTTATGTCCAATGTTTCTCACGTCACATGTAACATTGCATTTACCAACGAACACCAACCATGTGTCTGGCCGTCATCATTCAAGAACTTTGATACTACCTGAACTATCACTGAAGAACAATGCCGCTATATTTTCTTGCACAACGCGCAGTGTTAAGCCTATCCTATTCGTAGAACCATTGAGAAGTGTGTCGAATTTCAGAAACACGTTTACCTAAGTTTTGTTGCTGTTTAAAAGTATCAGAAAAAATGTTGAGGATTATTAGGCGATATGAAATACCAAAGAAAGTAATAAATGTTATGAAAGCAATCTATCGGAAACAGACTGTAAGGTGACACTATCAGGCGAATTAACAAAAAGTTTTAAAATCAACTCTGATGTTCGACAACGGTGTGTATTATTACCATCCTTGTATATTATGGTAAATGACCATGTAATGAGGAAGGAAGGAACTAATAATGTGAAATAAAGCTGGAGAAGAATAAGTTATTGGATCTGGACTTTGCTGACGATATTTCTATTATGAAGCAAAATACAGAGAGATGGAGATACTAGGAAGAAGTAATTACCAGAACTGGTAAATATAATGAAAAAAAAAAAGTTAAATGCATTTCATATTAATAGCCAGCGTTAGATATTGAAATTATCATGGAAGGATAAAATATAAAACATGGAGTTAATAAAGCACATAGAATAATGTGACCTGATGTATTTAGTCAGACAAAGAAGATTGAGGTTGATAAAGCACATAGAATAATGTGACCTGATGTATTTAGTCAGACAAAGAAGATTGAGGTTGATAAAGCACATAGAATAATGTGACCTGATGTATTTAGTCAGACAAAGAAGATTGAGGTTGTTGAAGCACATAGAATAATGTGACCTGATGTATTTAGTCAGACAAAGAAGATTGAGATGAATGAGTTATATCATAAGAATGTGAAGCAAATGTTGGACTGAAACATCAACGGTGGAAGTATAAAAAGAAGAAGACCAAAGCTCACGTGGAAAAAAATGTACTGAGAAAGATATCGACGATAGAACTATCAGATGGGGAAAAAGTAAGTATTGTCAGTTAGCGGTCCAATGTGTCACGAGACACAGGATGTACTGATTTCTAATTTAAAAAGCAACTGTTTACATTAATATACTATATGTAGTATGAAACCCATCCACCTATGAACAGAACAGATGTCATATGAATAGAATGACAACGAAAAAAAGGTTGATAGAAACCCATCAATTTAACAACAGACGCTATGTTATGTTAAAATAGCACATATGTCAGAATTTTATGATAAATTCAGAATATTATTATACTAAAATAGAAAAGTGGAAGCGTGTGGTATATATATATATTAAATATTATAACATAGATGAAATATTACAACACATATTATAAACGACTAAAGAACAGATGTAACTGCATATTTAAAAATAGATCAGTTTGACATTTTCGTGATGTATATATGTGTGAGCATCAAAATATATATTTGTTCGCATTAAATAGCAACATTTTTATGTAATCAGTTTAAGATTGAAGTTATGATTTACATTATCAACCCTCATCTACTTATCATGACTATTTACTCAGCTAAACTAATACTTCAGGTGCATTTAAAAAGGGGAATGTTTACCAAGGGCGATTATTTGTTTGTTTAGAATTAAGTACAAAGCTACACAATGAGCTATCTGTGTTCTGCCCAACACAGGTATCGAAACCCCGTTTTCTGCAGTTTGAGTCTGCAGACATTCTGTTGTGCCACTGGGGACAACAAGGATGAACGTGCAAAGACAGCCCTGAAGACCATATAGTTTCTTGTTCATATTTCATGAATAACAAAGAACAAATATATAATATATAGACAAGGAATCACTGGATACAAGTATATGTAGGTAGTCAATAAGTTAATGAGTCATGAATGAACAATGAAAGAGACGTGAATGATAATTTACTGAATTGCTTAATGAGTAGTTTAGTTCTGAATTTTTAGTAAGAGTTATCGTGTTTATTAAGTTAACTGCTTGATTATCAAAGACATTTTGATATTCAATTACTCGGTTAGTTGCGTTACTTTTTATTTATAAAAGCTAAGTAGCTTAGGCGTATGATTCATATTTTATGTTTCAGGAAAACATTTAAGAACTTAGGCCTACAATTAGTAACAACGTAAACATTGTTTGTAGAGTCGTTATAAAAAATAATTGTTATCATTATGTTGACTGTACTGGGCATTATCTTTACCAATCCAAAATATTTGTCCAACGATAGAATACATTACAATATTTATTTCAGAAGTAGTATTACTTTTATGACTGTCTTATAAAGCTTAGCTTCACACCACAACTGCTTAAGATGAAACCAAGACGGGGCAAGCAGTGAGATCGAAAACTTGTGAGAAAAGGTGAAAAATGATAAGAATGAAACAGAAAAATAATAGAAGACCAAAGATAAATTTATACGAAATTAAACGATGATTAGGAGATAAGAGACGGATATTTAATAGAAGAATTAAAAACAAAGATATGGTTAAAGACTAGATTGAAGACTATTTATGACTCCTGGTGTGTGGTAAGGTCAATGAATTTACTTACTGATATAAGCCGCTACGTTTTTTAATTGATGAAAGATAAAATTCTTGATGCTTCAGTTAAGTGCCTAATACTGTATTACCAACTGAAAACTGCAGGAAAATCACGGTGTACATATAATGAACAGGATTCAACCATGACCAAAAACCACCATCAAAAACATGCCGATTTTCCCCTCATAAAAGAAAGATCCAATTCCAATTTTTCAAAGCTCTTAGGTTAGAGTTCTGTATTCTGGTCTTTAGTTAATATTTTGGGCCTATATGTTTTTTTTAACATTAACATATGCACACAAATTTACAGATGGCCTTACTATCAGTTAGTTCTTCTGAACCTCTGTTGTGACATAAAGCGAGGGCTTTCAAGGAAATCCCCAGTTCACTTAACCATTTATCTTTATAAATTACAGTCAAAAACAATTCAAGAACAGTCTTAGTTATTTTGTTATTAAAGTGCACAGATGCACAAAGGATTGTATGAACTGTAGAACTGGCACCTCACAAGTTGGTCTTGCAGACCTCAATGAGTCACTGGAGAGTAGTTTATTAAACATTAATCTTCTGTTTCATCAATTCATTTACTAAATTTTATGTCCCAAAAAAAATAAAAGTTTAGTTGTTAAAATATTGACAAAATCATCCATCCTGTCTGTAAAATTCTGTATGGCTTTCAGGAAAACATCAATTAATTAATGAAAACATTTTCTGGCTTAAGAAAATATTTTGTTTTTGGAATTCCATACAGTTTGGAAGTGATAAGCTAAAAGGAAGGCAGCTATTCAACAGCACCCACCATTTACTCTTTACTAGTGGGATTGACAGTCACATTAAAATGCTTCCATGGCTAAAAGGATAAACACTTCCAGGGGTGGGATTGGAACTCTCAATCCTCAGGTTTTAAGTCAAGTGTCCTAACCAACAGAATATGCTAGGTCAAAAATCATCACACACAAAATTTTCTGACTAGTGCATAAAATGAAAAAACTAGCATTCATTACCGATTACTTGACAACAGGATGAACATACGCCTGGTCTTCACAACTGAACCATCATATATTTAAACACATTTATCAACAAGAAAAACAAGTATGTAGATTAACAGTATCATTTAGAAAGCATGTGTTAGTCTGATGTGTTTATTGGTGATTCAAAATAAGATACAGATGATTTCAATTAATTTTTCATAGTGACTCCAGTCACAAGATAATTAAATTTTACTTACATTTACACAACTGAAGAGCTCTTAAGTACTGAATCATGGGAAGTTTTCTACTTAAAAAAATATTAATGTGCACAGACAGCTATAGAAGGGAAACCACATGAAAAATTTTAAAATTTAATACATTATCTAAATAAAGAATGTATCAATGCCAACCTAATTAAAAAACAAAAACTAAAACATTTACAACTTATTAAAAATGAAAAGTGTTAAGTCATTTTTATAGATTGACTTTACTACAGTAATGCTATGTTCACTCTTGATATGGGAAAACTTTGTTCATAGTGAACATTACTTGTGAATGTTTCTGAAGAATGTGCACTCTATATTCTTGTGAGGTGCAAGTTGTGAATGTTTCTGAAGAATGTGCACTCTATATTCTTGTGAGGTGTATCTAAGTTCTGAATGCTTCTGAAGAATGTGCACTCTATATTCTTGTGAGGTGTATGTAAGTTGTGAATGCTTCTGAAGAATGTGCACTCTATATTCTTGTGAGGTGTATGTAAGTTGTGAATGCTTCTGAAGAATGTGCACTCTATATTCTTGTGAGGTGTATGTAAGTTGTGAATGTTTCTGAAGAATGTGTACACTATATTCTTGAGGTGTATGTAAGTTGTGAATGTTTCTGAAGAATGTGTACACTATATTCTTGTGAGGTGTATGTAAGTTGTGAATGTTTCTGAAGAATGTGTACACTATATTCTTGAGGTGTATGTAAGATGTGAATGTTTCTGAAGAATGTGTACACTATATTCTTGTGAGGTGTATGTAAGATGTGAATGTTTCTGAAGAATGTGTACACTATATTCTTGTGAGGTGTATGCAAGTTGCGAATGTTTCTGAAGAATGTACACTATATTCTTGAGGTGTATGTAAGTTGTGAATGTTTCTGAAGAACATGAACTCTATATTCTTGTGAGGTGTATGTAAGATGTAAATGTTTCTGAAGAATGTGTACACTATATTCTTGTGAAGTGCAAGTTGTGAATGTTTCTGAAGAATGTGCACTCTATATTCTTGAGGTGTATGTAAGTTGTGAATGTTTCTGAAGAACATTCTTGTGAGGTGTATGTAAGTTGTGAATGTTTCTGAAGAACATTCTTGTGAGGTGTATGTAAGATGTGAATGTTTCTGAAGAATGCACTCTATTCTTGAGGTGTATGTAAGATGTGAATGTTTCTGAAGAACATGAACTCTATATTCTTGTGAGGTGTATGTAAGATGTGAATGTTTCTGAAGAACATGAACTCTATTTTGAGGTGTATGTAAGTTGTGAATGTTTATGAAGAATGTACACTATATTCTTGTGAGGTGTATGTAAGTTGTGAATGTTTCTGAAGAACATGAACTCTATATTCTTGTGAGGTGTATGTAAGTTGTGAATGTTTCTGAAGAACATGAACTCTATATTCTTGAGGTGTATGTAAGATGTGAATGTTTCTTAAGAATGTACACTATATTCTTGTGAGGTGTATGTAAGTTGTGAATGTTTATGAAGAATGTACACTATATTCTTGAGGTGTATGTAAGATGTGAATGTTTCTGAAGAACATGAACTCTATATTCTTGTGAGGTGTATGTAAGTTGTGAATGTTTCTTAAGAATGTACACTATATTCTTGTGAGGTGTATGTAAATTGTGAATGTTTTTGAATGTACGCTATATTCTTGTGAGGTATAAGTTGTGAATGTTTCTGAAGAACATGAACTCTATATTCTTGTGTAAAAAATTATCTTTATTTACACTTTTATGAAAACAAAAAACAGAACACAGCACAGCTGCACAGAAAAAGGATACTTTAATTTTGCCTTTACTCAGCAGGACTTTGTGTGAAGAGAATGACCCTCATTTCTATATACACTGATGTTCAGAAATGACCGATGCTCAAGAGGAGATATCCCACAATTAATTTTGAATTTACTAATTCAACTGTGAAATTAGTCAAACAGATGTGGCCTCATTTTGGTAAAAATAAACACGAAGTGATACAATGTTTGTTTTGGTAAGACTACAATAATCAAATTTTTAGTTGTTTTTTACTTTTATTTAAAATTATGTTATGACTTGCTTTAAAATTAGAATATAGAAAATTATTTTCTATATTTCAGTTCAATAGGTTTAAAGGTTAAGTGTAATTAAAGAATTACTGGTTTACACTATACACTTGTCTGTGTAGTTCCTAAACCATTTATTTACAAAACACTGTTCAAAGCTCCAGCCGAATGTAAGGCAAAACTTGTTTCCTCTAATGACCCATAGTTACAAATTAATTACAAACTTTAACTTACACAAGGCATTTTAAAAAATGGATCACTATTTTTTGTCACAGCCAGTTCCCTCTTTAAATAGAGTACACTTTAATAAACTAGAAAATGATGATAACATGCAATATGTTTTACTGTCCATCTTGGAGCCTACAACAGATGCCCTAAATGGAACCCATAGCAGTGTGAAATATTCCACCCTGCCACACCAGCCCGAGCTTACAACACACATCTATCACACTGGGTGTCATCACACTAAGTGTTTCATATCTGTCCAAAACAAAACACTTCTCTGCAAGCATAAAAGTGAGTGAAAGAAAAAGCCTGGCACACATCTTTCAGAGCAGAATCAAGTTTGAAAGACAGCCCTGAAACAGGTGACCAGGCCTTCCCTAAACACCACCATGCAGGGTTATCCTTTATTTGTGGGGAAACTGTTGTAGGACACAAGTTGTTTGTCAGCTCTCTAGTGAGTTCTCAGAATCCTTCAGTTTAGATCTCGATCTTCTAAGTACCTGTATTCAAACGTAAAGCCTTCTTTCTTTCTCTGGCCCCATTTCTCATAATCAAAGTAAATGTATGTGCCCTGAAGAGAAAGCAGGTTCATTAGCCAAATATCAATTCCTTTATCCTCTGATAATATTAATACACAAATACAGACTTTAGAACTAACAGTAAAATGTATTTTCTCGTTGATCTGATTCTATTGGTATTTTGGACTTTTTTATAAAATGTCTTTTCAATCATTTGTAGCTATTGCAGATTATGTGAACACTATCAGACTTTGAATTATTACATCACATTCTTGGTTAATGTAGAAATAAAGCAACTTTTTATCTACAGAAATCTGTGATTAACAAGAGATACAACAAACAAACCATAAACACTGACAACAATTAAACACACCACAAACACTGACTACAAAAAACAAACCACAAACATTGACTACAATAAACAAACCACAAACACTAATTACACTACTTTCTGTTCAGTACTAAAACAGACCAATAATTTGTAACCCAACATTTTTCAGTAAAAGAGAAAACCCAACGTCATCATTAGTATCAGCTGTAAAAACAACATTTATTAATAACGTGTATGTTTGATACATCAGTATAAGACTGAAAGTTTAAACTGCACCATTATCTTTTAGTCCTGTATGGGTTTCTAGTACAAGCACACATAATAACAACATTTCAAATTATTCCTTGTATGTCACTGTTGATCTAATATTTGTACGTGTTATCCCAAGAAGAAATAGTGTCAAAATTCAGACACTGCATGTTTCAACTCAACTGATCTGGTATTACGGAATAAAATTCTCAGCAGCACACAATGAAGAGTACACAAGAGCTGAAACAACATGTATACTGTGACATATAGAGGAAAGTAGAAATGTTTCTATAGATGCTCCTCTAACTTGGAAACCTCATCAGTACAGAATGATGCAATTTATCACTTTTACTTCAACTTAGCACAACATGTGTTGTTTCCAAGACCATAATATGAAAATATAAAACACTGAATTCAACTTTAGTTCACTGTGGTACTCAGATCTTCTACTATAAAAGTCAATTTGACTCAAAAAAGAATTGCTTTATCCTGTGTTTCTGAAATCCTCTACCTGATGATAATTCAGGAACATGCTAACTGATGTCACAACCATACAATAAACACAAGCCTTCCTTTCTGGGTGTGTTACCTATACACAATGAGTACAACATTTAGTTATCTACAAAACAATAGAAGCACACACTACATAAAATGTACTTCCATATACAGGGAAATATAAATGTTCTTATAAATGATCATTACATCTCAGAAGAACCACAGTGGATTAACATCCTAATGATTGGTATACCTTTGATGAATCACAGTGGTTCAACATCCTAACAGTAGTTATATAAATCACTATATGTTTGTTTTCACATACCTTTTAAAGAGTAAATCCAGATTTCATATTAGAGATACATACTCAATAAGTTTTAAGTATTGGTATTTAATAAAACAGATTTAAAATAACTATTTTATTACATCACCTCCAATATAAAATTCTAACTCAGTAATTAGAGGAATACAGAAACACTTGTATTAATGTTGGACTTATTTACTAGGATTTCAACACTTACGCCTATTACTTTCATTGCTTCACCAGTTTTCAGCTTGTAATATTATAACATTAAACTGAATCAATTTCCTATTAACTTTTCCACAAAGGTCTTGGCTAAATTTGCTAACTCTTTGAGCCCAAAATGACATTATACTTTCCACACTATAATTTCTAATGTCTTAAAGAAATTTCACAAGCTTCCAGTAATCACTGTATCATTTGTTGAAAAGATCAAAGTTTTGATGAAGTACATTCACAAAAACATTTCTCCATGAATATTGTCTTATCTAATCTAACCTTAAAAGTTTGAGTTTTGAACCTCAGCTACTTTTATAATAATAAAGAATATACATAAGGGTCATTCCATGTCAAATCATCCAGATTTTGGAAACTTTTCCAGGTGACCCCCTCAGAATGCCTTGAAAAAATTCACATGTGCTCATCTACCCATATAATGAAAAATTCCCAAAGATTAGATCAATATCTCTAATAGCTTCTGATTTACAGCCCCGTAAAATTAAAGTAATTTTTTTTTATTTTTGGCAAATTCATTTTCGGGCAACTTTGGCTGCTTAAAGCTACAAGAGTAATTGTGATAGAATGCTGAAATTTGTTACACTGACTGAATTAATCTCACAGAATTCAAAAATGGTCTCAAACCAAGTTTCTCTCTCTCAGGATTTTCATAGTGAGGCTGTAAAATCACCTGAAAACCCAAAATCGTGAAAAACACTGGTTTATGTAATAAGCCACAGCTCTACGACTTAATATGATACAAAGCTGAATTTTGTTTTCAAACTTCCTATAACATATCAGTTGATAAATCAGCAATTGTTTTAATTAAAAGTCTATTAGATCTCCTGTAAAAATATGTAGTTGCATGCAACTTTTTATGATTTAGCTAAAAATAGCCCTACTTCAGGCCACAGTTTGACCATGTCACCAGTTATTCAGCCTTTTCAGATTTTTATCATATATTCTTACATCTCTGAATATGATCTACAAAAAACAATCAGGATGGTGTTCAACCTACTTTTTGAGTTATAATTTTATCAAGTATCCTCTGATCATACGTTTTTTATTTAAAAACAAATTCAGTTCAGGTGTGTTACTGTGTGCAAATATATCCATACAATTTTGAAAAATACCTGTCAGAATTTTATGAATCCCACCAAAATATTCTAACCAGCCTTTCACAATGTTAAATAATGAAGTTGTAAGATACAAGAAAGAATTTGTTCATTTCTGAACATGTTTATTGGCATAACTAGTTAGATCACATGGCAATACAAATATATTGTGTATGTATTACAGTTATGCAGATATGGCTGAGTTTAAGATTCATAATATAATAAATACAAAGGTAAATCAGACACAAAAAGCACAGTATTATAACAGGGGATAACTGAGATTATAGTCACACCAAACTGAAATAATCGTGACAATGAAATGTTTCAAAAACTGCTTTGGTGATAAATTAGCCTTAACAACATCAAATAAACACTGATTTGTTCAGACAGCTTGAATAAATTTCTGAAATTTGAGTTTGATTATGTTGAGATCACTTTGACTTAGAACATAGTAGTGAGCACTACTGTCTTGCATGGTAGGTGCACTTATCAGACAAAGAATATGTTGGAAAGGAATCCAGCTTTCATGTTTACGTGACCTTGCAGGTCATGAGAACAGTTTGTTTCTTGATTTCTTCATAAATGACACCAACACATCGGAATGTTCATCTGATCTATCTTTTATGTTTTCCATATACCATTCATGATCATATAAGCATGCCACATATTTCCGTGGATGATAATTGTCATTGCTATCATCAGACCCTATATGAGCTGCTGCAGCATCACTTTCACTGCTACTACCAACAGTTACAACTGTGTACACATCATCATCTGATAACCTTCTCATATAGAATGTGTTGGTAGAATAAAGTTATGATGTGACTTAATACCTGCAACAGTTTTGTGGTTTTCATAGTGCTCAAGTAGATCAAACTTTACACAATTCTGTAGGACTGATTCCTGATTGACAAGAGAGAACTGAATGCCCTGAATGTGGTTCTTTGCCCTGTGGTACATATCAGAGACACTTAACATTTGATTATTTATTATTTTACACATCCTTGATGTTTTTGAAGATCATGTTTAGAGATGTAAGAATATATGGTAAAGGCTGATAAGAATATTTCAGTTGGATTCATAAATTATTTTAAAATTGTATGGATATATTTGTACACAGTAACACACCTGAAGTGTTTTGTGTCAAGTAAACAACGTATGGTCAGAGAATATTTTAAAAATTTATAACTCAAAAAATAGGTTGAAAACCATCCTGATTTTATTTGTAGATCATATTCAGAGATGTAAGAATATCTGGTAAAAATCTGAAAAGGCTCAATAACTGGTGGCATGGTCAAACTGTGGCCTGAAGTAGGGCTATTTTTAGCTAAATCATACAAAGTTGCATGCAACTAAATTTGTTTACAGGAGATCTAATAGACTTTTAATTACAACAATTGCTGATTTACCAACTGATATGTTATAGGAAATTAGAAAACAAAATTCAGCTTTGTATCATATTAAGTCTCAGAGGTATGGCTTATTACATAAACCAATGTTTTTCACGATTTTGGGTTTTCAGGTGATTTTATAGCCTCACTGTGGAAATCCTAAGAGAGATAAACTTGGTTTGAGACCAGTTTTGAATTCTGTGAGATTAATTCAGTCAGTGTAACAAATTTCAGCCTTCTACCACCATTACTCTTGCAGCTTTAAGCAGCCAAAGTTGCCCAAAAATGAATTTGCCAAAAATAAAAAAAAATTACTTTAATTTTACGGGGCTGTAAATCAGAAGCTATTAGAGATATTGATCTAATCTTTGGGAATTTTTCATTATATGGGTAGATGAGCACATGTGAATTTTTTCAAGGCATTCTGAGGGGGTCACCTGCAGCCCCCTGGATGATTTGACATGGAATGACCCATAAAGTACTTATATGGGTCTTTTTTTTTCTTGCTTTTGACTGATGACGACACTTAACCTTACTTTTTATACACGTATATATTTTTATTTAAATGATACGAAGCAGAATAGAGAGTAACAATATGCAAAAAAACAGACAATGTTCCATAGCTGTTCTGCCACAATGTTCCATAGCTATCACAACTGTTCTGCCACTATGCTAAATGAGCCATTATAAGTTCAGCTAAGTGTTTTCCATGGGAATAAAATTTGAAATGGAAGCAAAATAGGTAACTATCCTTACAGAAAAAGAACAAATCACCTGCTAGATTAATATATATGTTTAGTGGTTATAAATAACTTAACATTAAACTTTAGGTGAGCATGGCAAGAGAGGTCCAATTTTCTAATATATGGCTCTGTAACCAAAGAAGATTGAATGCTATAAAAATAATAATTTGCCTGAGCAACGACAATATTATAATGAGTAACTTGCATTACATTTTGCACTTCTGAAAAGGTGTGGTTAATAAATTAGAGAAGAAGGGATACCCATGAGAGCAAATGTCACAATTCTCATACTCTGGGATATTCAGGATTTTTTAAAATAATATGTTATATACAATTAAATGTTAAATACTCATGCAATATATTTATATAAATATGATAAGAAAGTAGTTTAATTAAATTTTAAATGTTACCCACTAAAACCCTGTGATGTGTGTTAAAACAAATGTCCATATGAAATGGTATTAACTTAAACATGACAAAAAATAATACAATCACCAAATGTTGATGAAATTTTACTTCAGTAAAACTAACAAGAACTATTTTACACAACAATACCAGATTATGGAGAATGAATCATCCACAAAATATGGCTTCAAATGCTAATTAGAATTAGATATGAAATACGTGTTGTAGGCTGAACTGTTCAAATTAAATAACAAGTCACCTGTCTATAGTAAAGAAGATATATGCACCACAGACCACTACTTGGAGTTCTACAGAGGTTTAGCATGTGACAGTAGAACAATTTTGGGACTTCAACACGTAGTTAAAGACCATGTTACCATGTCTAATCATCTAACATTAATGTATCTTGACAATAACTCTGAAAGAGAGTTTATACTGCAAAAACAGTTATTTATAAAAGAGACAAACCTTCCTGCATGTTTCTCCAGCACCCAGTTCAACAGAATTCCATAGGCACTGTATCTGGCAACTTTTTTTTTTTATAGAACAGCATAAAGATTACGTTGTCCAGCTGATGAAGAAATGTAACAGTTGTATAAAGTAAGAAAGCCTTATCTTGGTGTACCTGTAGTCTAGTGGTTTTGTGAATGGAAGATATTTTTTAATTATATTATGTACAGATAATAACTGGGCCATGTCAGTGGTTTCTGCCAATAACCTATGTATTTGTGGAATATCACCTGTTATCAGACAACATATTTTGTTTACCAAGGCTGGGGTATGACTTGTTGCAGGCTACTTTCTATACACTCCTGGTGCCCCAAACTGAACCACATTTACTTGTTTTTCAATAACCTTAAGTATAACAGAAATAACCATCTTGGAAATTCTAAATATACAATCTAAACGTATCGTTATGGTTTGACTGTTTACATATTTTGGGTTCTTACATATCCTTTCCAAAAATGATCAATTTTGAGATGATCCACAAAACACCAAACAACGTAAATAAGTAGTTTTACTGTGACTACTTACTGGCTGTAATTTTCAAACGACTCATTGATAAGCATGTTCAAAATTGATTTTAAGATCATGTACAAAATTCTCTATACACCAACAGATAAAACTTAATTTTTTCAAATATAACACAAATATGTAACTGTACATGGAAGCACTGATTTATATGTACATATAATAAGTACCTGTTCAAACTCAGTGGCACCACTGATTTATATGTACATATGATAAGCATCTGTTCAAATTCAGTGGCACCACTGATTTATATGTACATATAACAAGCACCTGTTCAAACTCAGTGGCACCACTGATTTATATGTACATATAATAAGTACCTGTTCAAACTCTGACACCACTGATTTATATGTACATATAACAAGCACCTGTTCAAACTCAGTGGCACCACTGATTTATATGTACATATAATAAGTACCTGTTCAAACTCTGACACCACTGATTTATATGTACATATAACAAGCACCTGTTCAAACTCAGTGGCACCACTGATTTATATGTACATATAATAAGCACCTGTTCAAACTCAGTGGCACCACTGATTTATATGTACATATAATAAGTACCTGTTCAAACTCAGTGGCACCACTGATTTATATGTACATACAATAAGCACCTGTTCAAACTCAGTGGCACCACTGATTTATATGTACATACAATAAGCACCTGTTCAAACTCAGTGGCACCACTGATTTATATGTACATACAATAAGCACCTGTTCAAACTCAGTGGCACCACTGATTTATATGTACATATAATGAGCACCTGTTCAAATTCAGTGGCACCACTGATTTATATACATATATAATAAGCACCTGTTCAAACTCAGTGGCACCACTGATTTATATATACATATAATAAGTACCTGTTCAAACTCATCAGTGATTGTTTTTGGTTCTTCATGCCTCTGAAACCACATCATGTATTTTGTGTGAAACCTCCATGATTGTTTCTTCAATGCTTTTGCTGCCAAGTACTGAGCTCTTGTACCCTAAGTAAAAAAACATCAAAACATAAAGTTATTTGTGTCAAGTAGAATGTTCTATAACAATGCTTCAATATTTGACTGCACTAGCAATTAACAACATGTGAATATACCTTTTTAAGTAAACCAATGGAAAAGTTTCAGTTTTTTGGCTAAGTTACATTTATACTTTAATTCAATTGAGTTATAACAAGATAAAGTCCTGTTAAAAACAGCTACTGCTAAAGTATATTTAACCTTCAAATTTTAATAAGGAAATTACCTGTATGCTCTATTTATAAAGATGTGATATAGCAACCCACCAAACTAATCTTTCAGCAGTATTCTCAACCAATAACAAATATCTTATGATTAAACACAATCTTTCAATTTTATTTCAATGCTTGCTCTTCCTAATGATGCATTAATTTAAATAAGTTATTTTCTTACCTCCATGAAATAAAAGATGAAGAAAAGGGTTTCTACAGAAAGCCTCTGGAAAAATTCCACTGAATCACTATTAGGTATACTCTGAAGATAATATGAAGGTGTGGACCAAAGGTTTCGAGGAAAATAGGACCTGAAACATTAAAAAGCTTTCTTCACACACACAAATGTACACATCTTAACATGATCCAGAGTTCATATTTATTACCCTGAATAAACTAATTCTACTCGCGAGTGGTCAAACCTTCACAAACAAACTAAAACTCATTTTGTATAAAGGTTTGACCTCCATTCATGTCTATGTGTATGCTCTCTCCTAGTGCTAAAATTCACAACTGTTTCAGGATTCTTAACTTCCTGAACTTTAAAGTTGTATTATATCAGTACATGGGTAAGTCAATCATTAATAATTTATATAGATACCCGCTTGGTCAGTGAAGGGGACACTGGAGTTGGTATTTAGTGTTTCATTTTAAAATAACACTTTTCTTAACCCTACTATAATTCATGAACAGCTTTCCACACTTGGCCATTAAAATTGAAAACTTTAAATAAATATATACAGTGTGTATTATGTAGTACTTCTAACTACTTCAACAAGTTTTTCTCAAAAATATTTAAGAACGTCTATTTTATAGCATTGTAAAGTTCACTTTGTGTAACTTGTAAAGAATATATTTTTGTTTATTTTCAAATATTTGAACTCTGACCTTGGTGAAGCTCCTGATAGGAATATTTATAAATAAAATCTGTTTTGCTCAAAGTAAAAATATAAGTTTATATTTACACAGGCACTCTCATCCTTTATCAACTTAATATAAGTTTATATTTACACTGGTACTCTCATCCTTTATCAACTTAATATAAGTTTATATTCACACAGGTACTCTCATCCTTTATCAACTTAATATATGTTTATATTTACACTGGTACTCTCATCCTTTATCAACTTAATATAAGTTTATATTTACACAGGCACTCTCATTCTTTATCAACATAATATAAGTTTATATTTACACAGGCACTCTCATCCTTTATCAACTTAATATAGGTTTATATTTACACTGGTACTCTCATCCTTTATCAACTTAATATAGGTTTATATTTACACAGATACTCTCATCCTTTATCAACTTAATATAGGTTTATATTTACACTGGTACTCTCATCCTTTATCAACTTAATATATGTTTATATTTACACAGGTACTCTCATCCTTTATCAACTTAATATAGGTTTATATTTACACAGGCACTCTCATCCTTTATCAACTTAATAAAGGTTTATATTTACACAGGCACTCTCATCCTTTATCAACTTAATATAGGTTTATATTTACACAGGCACTCTCATCCTTTATCAACTTAATATAGGTTTATATTTACACAGGCACTCTCATCCTTTATCAACTTAATATATATTTATATTTACACAGGCACTCTCATCCTTTATCAACTTAATATATGTTTATATTTACACAGGCACTCTCATCCTTTATCAACTTAATATATGTTTATATTTACACAGGTACTCTCATCCTTTATCAACTTAATTAAGGTTTATATTTACACTGATACTCTCATCCTTTATCAACTTAATATAGGTTTATATTTACACTGGTACTCTCATCCTTTATCAACTTAATATATGTTCATATTTACACAGATACTCTCATCCTTTATCAACTTAATAGGTTTATATTTACACTGATACTCTCATCCTTTATCAACTTAATATAGGTTTATATTTACACAGGCACTCTCATACTTTATCAACTTAATATAGGTTTATATTTACACAGGCACTCTCATCCTTTATCAACTTAATATAGGTTTATATCTACACAGGTACTCTCATCCTTTATCAACTTAATATAGGTTTATATCTACACAGGTACTCTCATCCTTTATCAACTTAATATAGGTTTATATCTACACAGGTACTCTCATCCTTTATCAACTTAATATAGGTTTATATCTACACAGGTACTCTCATCCTTTATCAACTTAATATAGGTTTATATCTACACAGGTACTCTCATCCTTTATCAACTTAATATAGGTTTTATCTACACAGGTACTCTCATCCTTTATCAACTTAATATAGGTTTTATCTACACAGGTACTCTCATCCTTTATCAACTTAATATAGGTTTTTATCTACACAGGTACTCTCATCCTTTATCAACTTAATATAGGTTTATATCTACACAGGTACTCTCATCCTTTATCAACTTAATATAGGTTTATATCTACACAGGTACTCTCATCCTTTATCAACTTAATATAGGTTTATATCTACACAGGTACTCTTATCCTTTATCAACTTAATATAGGTTTATATCTACACAGGTACTCTCATCCTTTATCAACTTAATATAGGTTTATATCTACACAGGTACTCTCATCCTTTATCAACTTAATATAGGTTTATATCTACACATGTACTCTCATCCTTTATCAACTTAATATAGGTTTATATCTACACAGGTACTCTCATCCTTTATCAACTTAATATAGGTTTATATCTACACAGGTACTCTCATCCTTTATCAACTTAATATAGGTTTATATCTACACATGTACTCTCATCCTTTATCAACTTAATATAGGTTTATATCTACACATGTACTCTCATCCTTTATCAACTTAATATAGGTTTATATCTACACATGTACTCTCATCCTTTATCAACTTAATATAGGTTTATATCTACACAGGTACTCTCATCCTTTATCAACTTAATATAGGTTTATATCTACACAGGTACTCTCATCCTTTATCAACTTAATATAGGTTTATATCTACACAGGTACTCTCATCCTTTATCAACTTAATATAGGTTTATATCTACACAGGTACTCTCATCCTTTATCAACTTAATATAGGTTTATATCTACACATGTACTCTCATCCTTTATCAACTTAATATAGGTTTATATCTACACAGGCACTCTCATCCTTTATCAACTTAATATAGGTTTATATCTACACATGTACTCTCATCCTTTATAAACTTAATATACTGCATGATGGATGCTGTATAGATTTAAATCATTTTAGGCACACACACACACACACAAACATTAAAAACACAAAGAAATATTTTCTAAAAACACTTATTAATAAAAAAATGTCAGAAAATATATAACCTAAAATATGAAATAGATACTACACTGAATAATATAACTTCAACCACAAACTAGATATCATGTAGAAACAGTTAGAAATCTTTCAATGGAATTATCCCTAAACAAGGGAGCTCCGTGGAAAATAATGCACTATACAGCTGTTTAACACATTACCACAGTAATAATTCCATTCTATTCATTAATACAGATAATGAAATACACTTCCTAAATGCAGCAATCCATCTTTTCAAACAGTTGAGCCAAGAGGACAAAAACATCTTTACCTTAATCTTTCTGAGTCAGAAGGATGAGGCATGTGTCTACTGGAAGCTTCAAGCATCTGAGAGTGATAAAAGGAGTCCTTCGTTAGAGGGACTGGGCCAAGAGGAGCCACCCCAAGTAAGGGTGGAATGTGAGCTTCGGTGGTAATGCTGTTTGTTAATGTTCCAGGTGTACTGTGTTCTGTTTTTACCTGAAGACCTAAAGAGCTTGTGAAGCTTCTACTGCTACAAAGTTCTAAAATCAGTAATGAAAAAATCAACCTAAGTTTCTATAAAACTAACAATGTTCTTTTAGACACCTCATTAAAAAAAAAACAATATTAACACAATTATCATACAGGAATAATAAATTAAAATATACTTAATTCTGCTTTGTTCATTTTCCTTTAACATTATTAGAATAATTACATTGCTGGTGAAAGAAAACATATTCATTTAAGTAATACAAAGAGTGTACCACATCATACCTAAACTAATGGTCTGTTATACTGAAAACACTTTAGACAAATTCTTAGGAATCATAATTTTTAAACATTTTTTTTTTTGTACAGATGAAAATATCCCACTATTTCCAACATTCTTCAAGTATTAAGCTAAATAATTACTAAATGAAGACTAACTATCTACTGGGTAAGCGCCAACCATCCACGGCGTAAGTGCTAACCATCTACTGGTAAGTGCTAAATACCTACTGAGTAAGTACTAAATATCTACATAATAAAAATGTAAAAGTACAACACACATACAAACATCATAACATTTTTGGACAAGAAATTAAATAAATGTGATCTTCAACAAACATAACAATATACCAGGTATTACAGTGTGACTGGAAGAAAACAGAACTTTAACAATATGTGAATTATTTACACAAAAGAAGTTAGTTTGTTTATCTTTGAGACAGTAAAAGAATTGAAGAAGCAAAATTAGACTGTTTGCTTTGTTGAAATTCATGCAAAGCTACCTAACGGTTACCCATCCTTAATTTTGAACTGATAGACTTGATGGAAGGCAGCTAGTCAACACCACCTGCTGCAAGCTATTGCAATACTTTTTTACTAACAAACAGTGGGATTAACCATCATATTGTAATGCCACCATGGTTGAGAAGATGTGCATGTTTGTGGATAAAATATGAACCTGTAATACACATTATTAAAACTCCCTTTATAAAAATAGCATATCCCATACTTTGTACATTAAAATACTCTACACTTCTCGCTACTGTGCTCACCTCTATCGTTTGAAATCAAGGATGACTGTGATGATGATAATAGCTGCCTTTCTAGTCCTGCATTTAAAACTGCCTGTTGAGCCATAGTTTTCAAAGATGACATCGGTTCTGACATTGGCTAAAAGAAGATTAATCAAAACATAAGCCGATGCTTAACTTAATTGAAAATAAACAAAACACAAGCCTATGCCTACTCAGTCGAATATAAACAAAACGTAAGCCTAGGCCTACTCAGTCGAATATGAACAAAACGTAAGCCTAGGCCTACTCAGTCGAATATAAACAAAACGAAAGCCTAGGCCTACTCAGTCGTATATGAACAAAACATAAGCCTAGGCCTACTCAGTCAAATATAAACAAAACATAAGCCTAGGCCTACTCAGTCAAATATAAACAAAACGAAAGCCTAGGCCTACTCAGTCGTATATATGAACAAAACATAAGCCTAGGCCTACTCAGTCAAATATAAACAAAACGTAAGCCTAGGCCTACTTAGTTGAATATAAACAAAACAAAAGCCTAAGCCTACTGAGTTGAATATAAATGTGCATAACTGAGGTTCTACCAACTATTGTTTTATTACAATAAAACAAATTAAAATACAAACCATACTTTCCAATCTAATTACAATAAAATTCAGAGAATGTTATATTTTGAAAGTACAGAGAACGTTATGTTTTGAAAGTAAACTTTAAAACCAAAATGCAATTATCCCAACAAACAACCAATAAATTTACTAGACTTGTCATAACAAATAACTGATCAGTTTACTTGAGTCACCCTAAAAAAGAACTTGTTACTTTACTACAGTTATCTTAAGAGTGAACAAATCAGTTTACTCTGCTTATGGTAACAAAGAACTTGTCAGTTTACTATACTTACCTATAAGAAAGAATTTGTTACTTTACTACAGTTACTCTAAAAAATAACTGATCAGTTTACTACACTTATCCTAAGAAACTAATCATTTTATTAATTATCCTAAGAAAGATCTAATCAGTTTACTGCTGTTGTCCTAAGACTTGTAGTACAAACTTAATTCCAAGATAATGTTGTTTCCATTATTATAAAAACATGAATATCAGCTTTTATACATGTATGATATCTTTATGGAAATTGTTTTTTTTTTTTACAAGTTCTCACACACTTGCCAGTCAGTGCACCAAGTTTGAGTAATTAATCATGCAGTCATCCATCTGACCTTTGTTAGTCAGTCACTAATTATGCAGTCATCTGATCTTTGTTTATCAGTCAGTCATTAATTGTGCAGTCATCTGATCTTTGTTTATCAGTCAGTCACTAATTGTGCTGTCATCTGACCTTTGTTAGTCAGTCACCAACTGTGCAGTCATCTGATCTTTGTTTATCAGTCAGTCACTAATTGTGCAGTCATCTGATCTTTGTTTATCAGTCAGTCACTAATTGTGCAGTCATCTGATCTTTGTTTATCAGTCAGTCACTAATTGTGCAGTCATCTGACTTTTGTTTATCAGTCACTCACTAATTGTGCAGTCATCTGACCTTTGTTTATCAGTCACTCACTAATTGTGCAGTCATCTGACCTTGTTTATCAAGCAGTCACAAACTGTGGAGTCATCTGATCTTTGTTTATCAGTCAGTCACCAACTGTGGAGTCATCTGATCTTTGTTTATCAGTCAGTCACCAACTGTGCAGTCATCTGATCTTTGTTTATCAGTCAGTCACCAACTGTGCAGTCATCTGATCTTTGTTTATCAGTCAGTCACTAATTGTGCAGTCATCTGACCTTTGTTTATCAGTCAGTCACTAATTGTGCAGTCATCTGACCTTTGTTTATCAGTCAGTCACTAACTGTGGAGTCATCTGATCTTTGTTAGTCAGTCACTAACTGTGCAGTCATCTGATCTTTGTTAGTCAATCACTAATTGTGCAGTCATCTGACCTTTGTTTATCAGTCAGTCACTAACTGTGCAGTCATCTAACCTTTGTTTATCAGTCAGTCACTAACTGTGGAGTCATCTGACCTTTGTTTATCAGTCAGTCACTAACTGTGCAGTCATATGATCTTTGTTAATCAGTCACTAACTGTGCAGTCATCTGATCTTTGTTAGTCAGTCACTAACTGTGCAGTCATCTGATCTTTGTTAGTCAGTCACTAACTGTGCAGTCATCTGATCTTTGTTAGTCAGTCACTAACTGTGCAGTCATCTGATCTTTGTTTATCAGTCAGTCACCAACTGTGCTGTCATCTGACCTTTGTTAGTCAGTCACCAACTGTGCAGTCATCTGATCTTTGTTTATCAGTCAGTCACTAATTGTGCAGTCATCTGATCTTTGTTTATCAGTCAGTCACTAATTGTGCAGTCATCTGATCTTTGTTTATCAGTCAGTCACTAATTGTGCAGTCATCTGATCTTTGTTTATCAGTCAGTCACTAATTGTGCGGTCATCTGATCTTTGTTTATCAGTCAGTCACTACCAGCGGTCATCTGATCTTTGTTTATCAAGCAGTCACTAATTGTGCAGTCATCTGATCTTTGTTTATCAAGCAGTCACTAATTGTGCAGTCATCTGATCTTTGTTTATCAAGCAGTCACTTATTGTGCTGTCATCTGATCTTTGTTTATCTAGCAGTCACTAATTGTGCTGTCATCTGATCTTTGTTTATCAAGCAGTCACTAATTGTGCTGTCATCTGATCTTTGTTTATCAAGCAGTCACTAATTGTGCTGTCATCTGATCTCTGTTTATCAGTCAGTCACTAATTGTGCTGTCATCTGACCTTTGTTTATCAGTCAGTCACTAATTGTGCTGTCATCTGACCTTTGTTTATCAGTCAGTCACTAACTGTGGAGTCATCTGATCTTTGTTTATCATTCAGTCACTAACTGTGCTGTCATCTGATCTTTGTTTATCAGTCAGTCACTAACTGTGCTGTCATCTGATCTTTGTTTATCAGTCAGTCATTAATTGTGCTGTCATCTGACCTTTGTTAGTCAGTCACCAACTGTGCAGTCATCTGATCTTTGTTTATCAGTCAGTCACTAATTGTGCAGTCATCTGATCTTTGTTTATCAAGCAGTCACTAATTGTGCAGTCATCTGATCTTTGTTTATCAAGCAGTCACTAATTGTGCAGTCATCTGATCTTTGTTTATCAAGCAGTCACTAATTGTGCAGTCATCTGATCTTTGTTTATCAAGCAGTCACTTATTGTGCTGTCATCTGATCTTTGTTTATCAAGCAGTCACTAATTGTGCAGTCATCTGACCTTTGTTTATCAGTCACTCACTAATTGTGCAGTCATCTGACCTTTGTTTATCAGTCACTCACTAATTGTGCAGTCATCTGATCTTTGTTTATCAAGCAGTCACAAACTGTGGAGTCATCTGATCTTTGTTTATCAGTCAGTCACCAACTGTGGAGTCATCTGATCTTTGTTTATCAGTCAGTCACTAACTGTGGAGTCATCTGATCTTTGTTTATCAGTCAGTCATTAATTGTGCTGTCATCTGACCTTTGTTAGTCAGTCACCAACTGTGCAGTCATCTGATCTTTGTTTATCAGTCAGTCACTAATTGTGCAGTCATCTGATCTTTGTTTATCAAGCAGTCACTAATTGTGCAGTCATCTGATCTTTGTTTATCAAGCAGTCACTTATTGTGCTGTCATCTGATCTTTGTTTATCAAGCAGTCACTAATTGTGCTGTCATCTGATCTTTGTTTATCAAGCAGTCACTAATTGTGCTGTCATCTGATCTTTGTTTATCAAGCAGTCACTAATTGTGCTGTCATCTGACCTTTGTTAGTCAGTCACCAACTGTGCAGTCATCTGACCTTTGTTAGTCAGTCACCAACTGTGCAGTCATCTGATCTTTGTTTATCAGTCAGTCACTAATTGTGCAGTCATCTGATCTTTGTTTATCAGTCAGTCACTAATTGTGCAGTCATCTGATCTTTGTTTATCAGTCAGTCACTAATTGTGCAGTCATCTGATCTTTGTTTATCAGTCAGTCACTAATTGTGCAGTCATCTGATCTTTGTTTATCAGTCAGTCACTAATTGTGCGGTCATCTGATCTTTGTTTATCAGTCAGTCACTAATTGTGCGGTCATCTGATCTTTGTTTATCAGTCAGTCACTAATTGTGCGGTCATCTGATCTTTGTTTATCAGTCAGTCACTAATTGTGCAGTCATCTGATCTTTGTTTATCAAGCAGTCACTAATTGTGCAGTCATCTGATTTTGTTTATCAAGCAGTCACTAATTGTGCAGTCATCTGATCTTTGTTTATCAAGCAGTCACTTATTGTGCTGTCATCTGATCTTTGTTTATCAAGCAGTCACTAATTGTGCTGTCATCTGATCTTTGTTTATCAAGCAGTCACTAATTGTGCTGTCATCTGAACTTTGTTTATCAAGCAGTCACTAATTGTGCTGTCATCTGATCTTTGTTTATCAAGCAGTCACTAATTGTGCTGTCATCTGATCTCTGTTTATCAGTCAGTCACTAATTGTGCTGTCATCTGACCTTTGTTTATCAGTCAGTCACTAAGTGTGCTGTCATCTGACCTTTGTTTATCAGTCAGTCACTAAGTGTGCTGTCATCTGACCTTTGTTTATCAGTCAGTCACTAACTGTGGAGTCATCTGATCTTTGTTTATCATTCAGTCACTAACTGTGCTGTCATCTGATCTTTGTTTATCAGTCAGTCATTAATTGTGCTGTCATCTGACCTTTGTTAGTCAGTCACCAACTGTGCAGTCATCTGATCTTTGTTTATCAGTCAGTCACTAATTGTGCAGTCATCTGATCTTTGTTTATCAAGCAGTCACTAATTGTGCTGTCATCTGATCTTTGTTTATCAAGCAGTCACTAATTGTGCTGTCATCTGATCTTTGTTTATCAGTCAGTCACTAACTGTGGAGTCATCTGACCTTTGTTTATCAGTCAGTCACTAACTGTGGAGTCATCTGACCTTTGTTTATCAGTCAGTCACTAACTGTGGAGTCATCTGATCTTTGTTAGTCAGTCACTAACTGTGCTGTCATCTGATCTTTGTTTATCAAGCAGTCACTAATTGTGCTGTCATCTGATCTTTGTTTATCAAGCAGTCACTAATTGTGCAGTCATCTGACCTTTGTTTATCAGTCAGTCACTAACTGTGGAGTCATCTGACCTTTGTTTATCAGTCAGTCATTAATTGTGCTGTCATCTGACCTTTGTTAGTCAGTCACCAACTGTGCAGTCATCTGATCTTTGTTTATCAGTCATTAATTGTGCAGTTGCCACATTTTTTTAAAATCAGCCACTATTTATGCAGTCATGTATTACTTCAAAAAAATACAACTAGTGATATGTTAATCAATTGGAAGTGACCAAATATTAAGAATTATAGAGAATGTTAAACCATTCCATAACCAACAGTTGAGAGACTACGACATTTTATCGTTGTCCTACTCTCAGATTATTGCTTCTTGTCACACAGAAGTTTTCTAAAAATAGTTACCTCCAGAGTCAACTGCTAATCACATAACAATCGCTCTAGAAAATCATACATTTTTTGTGGCATATAATTTGTCTATTTTATATCTATTCATAAAGACATCAACTCCCATTAAATTACCAAAGTATTACTTCTAATATTTTTTAAATAAGCCCCCCAAGAAGAAATTTATTTTCAGTAAAAAGAGTTCCATAATGATATATCTAAATACCTTTGTTGGGCTAAATGTCAACTGTTGTTACTGCATTTTAACTTGTTGATCCAGGAATAGAGTTGGGTGATTAGCATGAATCACCATCAGCATTAATGACATTTAAAATGACTGGTTAATTATAATTACAATTAAATCTGAAGGTTATTAAAAAAAAAAGAAAATCAACATTAATGTCTCTGGTTATTCCAAGTAAACCAAATGTTGCAATTATAATTACTCATTGTAATTTTTGATTAATTCAGCTTTGTTCAGCTTAAGGATACAGTGTTTGATGAGCTGACATACAACAGTTATCTGATCCCATATCCACTCAATACAAAATAATAATTCAAACCATAGATATTAATGTAAGTTTAGTATTTGTAATCAACATCCTTAATTACATGTTGTACTTCTGAGGATACCCTACCATTTTTAAACTATTTATATAAAGTTAATAGGCTTACATCAGGTGTTGGTTGAATGGTGTTTTGTTTAAGAAAGTTATTCTCAAAGAGTTGACCAGCAATATTAATATATAATGTTCAAAGAATGGACAGGAAAATGTCAGCTTGCTAGATGGAGCATTAGTTTTAAACATTTCTCAAAAATAAAAAAAATATTAATCACATTTTTATATTTTTGGAAATAGAGTAACGTAACGCACATTACTTATTTAGACTAAAAGTACTGACTGACCAGTGTTGACAATTACCGAAAAATTATTTAGGCAACTTATTTAAATTAATAAATAAATCAAAATTCCTGCTAATGTTTAAATTTATATTGGTCAGTCACATTCACAAGAATGTAGAATATTTGATGTAATAATAGTTATAACTGAGTGACAAAGGGACACCAAAGCTTTTGATGTTAGATATTCATGTGAAAGTTAAGTAATATGCACAGTTTTTGTAGACTAAGCAACTCAGTTTTTTACTCCAAATGCAGCAGGAATAAATTCAGTTACTAACTAAAAGAAGTAAACAAATCGTTATACAATTTAACAGTTTATTTCTAAAATAAAAAGCACTTCTCTTTCCAAATAAATAAAGATAATATAGATAAATATAGATAAGTAGATATATGTAAGTAGCTCATTATGAATAATGACAATTTTGTGGATCATCTGAAAATTACCTTTGTTGATAGTGGTCCATTCATTAATAGCATACATGAGGAATGATGCTTCAAATTGTCTTGAACACCATTACTAGATAAAGTAAAGGATGAGGGCCGAGACATCTCCAGACTCACCACTGTACAGTACATTGCTGGACGGCAGAATGCCAGGAACACTGCTCGAGGGAACATTAACAAGAGAAGTTGCCGTGGACGAACTTCTGTTAACCGTGGGGGGTGACACAGATTGGAAATAATTGAAAACAGTGGAAGGTGAAGACTGGTTAACTGGGGATGGTGGTGGAGTTGGGCTAGGTGCAGGATGGGGTGAACTGTTATTGTCTGATCGATGCTCCATAGAGTTGCTGAGTTTACTGTCTGGACCATTGAGTGCTAAAGATAGAAACATAGGACTAACAATTGTCCCATTCAAGCTATATCCTAACAAAACTGTAAGAATAACTACAATATACCTAAAATGGAAACATTAAAAATGTTACTGGATCTCTCAGTATGGAAGATTTAAATACAACATGGTAACCAAAACTTCAGAATATTACAAGATAAGCAATACGACAAAGGTAAACGATATGGTAACCTAAACATCATAATATTAAAAGATATACAATACAACAAAGATAGTCAATGTGGTGTGTGTGTGTGTTTTCTTATAGCAAAGTCACATTGGGCTATCTGCTGAGCCCATCAAATAGAATTGAACCCTTGATTTTAGTGTTGTAAATCCATAGACATACCGCTGTACAAGTAGGGAAGCAGAGAATCTGGTAACCTAAGCTTCAGAATACTACAAGATATGCAACATAACAAAGGTAGACAATGTAGCAGCCTAAACATTAGAATATTACAAGATATACAATATAATAAAGGTAGACAATATGGTAACCTAAGCTTCAGAATACTACAAGATATGCAACATAACAAAGGTAGACAATGTAGCAGCCTAAACATTAGAATATTACAAGATATACAATATAATAAAGGTAGACAATATGGTAACCTAAGCTTCAGAATACTACAAGATATGCAACATAACAAAGGTAGACAATGTAGCAGCCTAAACATTAGAATATTACAAGATGTACAATATAACATAGGTAGACAATGTGGTAGCCTAAACTTCAGAATATTATAGAATTTCAGTACAACATTGTTATACTCAAAGTTCAGTGTCTTGTTTTAAATTAATCTGAATTTAGAAACAGGGTGAACCAAACATTAAAAGTACACTTGCTTTTTTAACTTTGCAATGTAAATTTAAATGTATAAAACTCACAAAGTCACCACATTAATATGAATTGTATCATGCAAGCAGTACTTTCTTTTGCACACTACTTGCTAACTTTAATTCCATACAATAGCCACGAAACCTAATAATCTGTTTTCCCATACTATCACATGAAACACCATTTGTAACAACTTGATAGAAATATCACAATCTAAACATTAAAATGTAACAATTACATTACAACTTTACCCAGGACTCCATCACAGTATCAACCTCAACATTAAAGGGATGGAAAATTACTTTGTAACTGTATCAAAAACTCTTTCTCATGGTACCAACTGCTAATAAAGTAGTTTAACTCTGAAAGTAAAGCCATTATTTCCATAATATTGTATAAGTGAAGTCTATATATCAAATTAAAATGATTATGTATAAAATAACTGCCAAATACAAGTTAAAATGTTAAATCAAAGCTTGTTCTGTAATGTTACAACAGAAAGGGTTCACAACTAGAAAGTTTAAGGCCAATATAGAAGTACAGTGAAATATATTCTAATTTACAAACATACACAGTTATGTTTATCATGGACTATGTATTCAATTAAAAACACAACAGGATAAAAATACTACAAGCACCAACTGACTTGTAGCCTAATGAGAATCAGCCATATCTCGTTTTACTTACTCTATCAAAAGATTTAGACTATACTACTTAAACAGTGCACTTCCGAAAAACTGTTACATAGTTTATAACATTTTAAAATTCTATCAAGAAATTATCATACTTTTAGTTGAAGAACTTGTTTGGCTGGGCGGCAGCTGCAACAGCGCACGGTGTTGGAGGTAGGGGAGGTGTGACAACCATGTGGTTCGTATGATAGTTCATAGATGGAGAACTGCTACTGCTACTTTGAGAAGAGGTGCTGAAAACAGAAATGTGATATATTCACTTGTATCAAAAGAAAAGATGGTAGTTAACATTTATCAAAAGAAAAGATGGTAGTTAACATTTATCAAAAGAAAAGATGGTAGTTAACATTTATCAAAAGAAAAGATGGTAGTTAACACTTATCAAAAGAAAAGATGGTAGTTAACATTTATCAAAAGAAAAGATGGTAGTTAACATTTATCAAAAGAAAAGATGGTAGTTAACACTTATCAAAAGAAAAGATGGTAATTAACATTTATCAAAAGAAAAGATGGTAGTTAACATTTATCAAAAGAAAAGATGGTAGTTAACATTTATCAAAAGAAAAGATGGTAGTTAACACTTATCAAAATAAAAGATGGTAGTTAACACTTATCAAAAGAAAAGATGGTAATTAACACTTATCAAAAGAAAAGATGGTAATTAACACTTATCAAAAGAAAAGATGGTAATTAACACTTATCAAAAGAAAAGATGGTAGTTAACACTTATCAAAAGAAAAGATGGTAGTTAACATTTATCAAAAGAAAAGATGGTAGTTAACATTTATCAAAAGAAAAGATGGTAGTTAACACTTATCAAAAGAAAAGATGGTAGTTAACACTTATCAAAAGATGGTAGTTAACACTTATCAAAAGAAAAGATGGTAGTTAACACTTATCAACAGAGACATTTTTTGGTCACTGCTGCACTTTACACAAGGAATAACTCAGAAATGAAACTATTTGAAGTGCAGATATTTCAAACACATAGCATGTCAACAGCTGAACACTGTTGAAAGTAAATTAACACACTTTTGGTAAACATGTACTTTACAATTAAATAACTATGGCTACATGACTACTAAGCCTTTATGCATCACGCCCCTAACCACCATTCTTAAAAGCCAGGTTTCACACATGCTTATTAACAAAATACAATCACAGGCCAAATGACAACCAGGTTTCTTGAAAGTATGAAGAATCTTATTCATCTTTTAAAGATCTAACTCATGCTGGGCTGAAGTCCACTGAAAGATACCATTTGTTTCAAATTACAAGTATTGTAGTACAAAACAGAACTACAAGTGATTAATAAAACAACAAAACAGAAATGGTAACCAATAAAATTACCTTTAAAAAAATTTATAGATAGATCATTTGGAGATGTGATTGTAAAAAGCTTTTAAGATATAAAGTTTACAATCCATGTACGAAAGACCAACTTTATACAAAGTGAACTGTATAAACCACCATCTTTCAAAGGATATGTTTAATTAGCTTTAGAAGCTAAAGTAATAAAAGTAGTAACCATGAGTTTTACAGCATTTGAAAGTTTCAAAAATCCATTGTTTTCAAATAATTTCATCTATTAATAAGCAAGCACACACAAACATAACAGACTTGTAGCTTTATTTCACATGTTGATAAGTGAGTGGGAAGGTAAAATATTCCCAACCCTCAACATAAAATACAACTGGGGGAAACTATAGTAGACAATTTGGATTTTCTTCTAAGCTTATCAAAGTCAAATGTTAATAAAAACATTTCAAATATACTAATAATCTTTAAATATAAATATGACCTTAACAACAGATCAGTCCAAAGGTTTCACCAAATCCTTTTTATAAACAAATACTATAAAGCATGTCTCTTAGCAGAATTCTATAATACTCAAATATGTTACAATCATAACAGAGTGACTTTTAAAATACATTAAAGATTTCTCTAACCAGTTTACCTGTTATTTCTGGAAGGTGTCTGTTGTTTGCCTTGTATCGTACACGATGATGTTGAGTTGGATGTATGTGCTCGGATGGCTACTGGTTTTACCGGTTGAATACTCTGCAAAAATAACATGCAGGTTCAAGAAGTCTTCACAGAAATGAAATAAAAACCCTATAACCTGAGCACTTATGAAAGATCCACCTTTCAAACGTACTTGGCTTATAGGGTTTTCATTTCATTCCTACAAAAATATCCAGCTGCTCCCAGGTTTCTTTAATTACTGTTTAAATAAATCTAACAAATTCATCTACTCATCTTAATCAATAAATTCAATATTACAATCCCTCAGTAACTATGAAGATATCCTTCACACAGGTAAGTGTATCCTAATGTTTCAGGGTAATTTTTATTTTGTAATTAATGATTGATCTTATTATAAACCTTAACTGTATTTTCAAGCAAACTTTTACTGAAGTGTTAAATTTGAAGTATTCCTAAATACAGTGATAAAGTGACCAAAACAAAAGTGCCATTACAATAAAATATTAACAACAATTACAACCAATTAACAGGTAGGAAAGATTTCAAAACTATCAATTAACAGATAAAAAGTATTTTAAAACTGTGCATAAGTAACAGAATACTTAAAATGAACTCAGTAAATTTCTTTAACCAACAATATATACAGCTGTTGATATTAGAGGTAGAGTTACCTAACAATGTTACTTACCAGGGTACGAAATGGATAAAGCAGTGTTGCGTAACGTTACTTACTTAGGTATTATAAGGATGAAGTAGTGTTATGTAATAATGATACTTAACTTGGGTACTACATGAAAAAAGTAGTGTTACATAACGTTACTTACTTGGGTCCCAGATGAATGAAGTGTTATATAGTGTTACTTGGGTACTACATGAATGAAGTAGTGTTATATAACGTTAATATTAAGGTACCATATGAACGAAGTCATACAACTTTACTTACTTGGGTGCTATATGAATGAAGTGTGTTATATAATGTTACTTCAGTACCATATGAATGAAGTGTGTTATATAATGTTACTTCAGTACCATATGAATGAAGTGTGTTATATAATGTTACTTCAGTACCATATGAATGAAGTGTGTTATATAATGTTACTTCAGTACCATATGAATGAAGTGTGTTATATAATGTTACTTCAGTACAATATGAATGAAGTGTGTTATATAACGTTACTCAGCACCATATGAATGAAGTGTGTTATATAATGTTACTTCAGTACCATATGAATGAAGTGTGTTATATAATGTTACTTCAGTACCATATGAATGAAGTGTGTTATATAATGTTACTTCAGTACAATATGAATGAAATGAAGTGTTATATAATGTTACTTCAGTACAATATGAATGAAATGAAGTGTTATATAATGTTACTTCAGTACCATATGAATGAAGTGTGTTATATAATGTTACTTCAGTACCATATGAATGAAGTGTGTTATACAATGTTACTTCAGTACCATATGAATGAAGTGTGTTATATAATGTTACTTCAGTACCATATGAATGAAGTGTGTTGTACAATGTTACTTCAGTACCATATGAATGAAGTGTGTTATATAATGTTACTTCAGTACCATATGAATGAAGTGTGTTATATAACGTTACTCAGTACCATATGAATGAAGTGTGTTATATAACGTTACTTCAGTACCATATGAATGAAGTGTGTTATATAACGTTACTTCAGTACCATATGAATGAAGTGTGTTATACAATGTTACTTCAGTACCATATGAATGAAGTGTGTTGTACAATGTTACTTCAGTACCATATGAATAAAGTGTGTTATATAATGTTACTTCAGTACCATATGAATGAAGTGTGTTATATAATGTTACTTCAGTACCATATGAATGAAGTGTTATATAATGTTACTTCAGTACCATATGAATGAAGTGTTATATAATGTTACTCAGCACCATATGAATGAAGTGTGTTATATAATGTTACTCAGCACCATATGAATGAAGTGTGTTATATAATGTTACTCAGTACCATATGAATGAAGTGTGTTATATAATGTTACTCAGTACCATATGAATGAAGTGTGTTATATAATATTACTTCAGTACCATATGAATGAAGTGTGTTGTACAATGTTACTTCAGTGCCATATGAATGAAGTGTGTTATATAATGTTACTTCAGTACCATATGAATGAAGTGTTATATAATGTTACTTCAGTACCATATGAATGAAGTGTTATATAATGTTACTTCAGTACCATATGAATGAAGTGTGTTATATAATGTTACTTCAGTACCATATGAATGAAGTGTGTTATATAATGTTACTTCAGTACCATATGAATGAAGTGTGTTATATAATGTTACTTCAGTACTATATGAATGAAGTGTGTTATATAATGTTACTTCAGTACTATATGAATAAAGTGTGTTACATACTCAAACTTCTTGTAAAACAAGTTGTTTAAATAGTGTTTCATCTATTTCTTTATTTTTTAATACAAATTATCAAAACAAACAGTAAAAGGTGTACTTGATATCTGCAGGTTATATACATGCAATCAGTCTAAGAACTACAGCTTGTGTACTGTACACATCCAATGTAACACAGGTTGTTAACATACTTTGTTATCTTCAGCTGACTTGTGCCTCTTTTTTTCTTCCTCTTTCTTCTAAAAAAAGAATTTCATGTTTTATCTCAGGTTGATACACTAATAAGATGAGGGTGGGTGAATGGGTTTGGTGTTTTATGAAACAAAGCAACGAGACTATCTGTGCCAAACATCCAGTAAAAAGTTAAAATTAAAGTAAAATTATTGAAATTCATAAAAGGAAATTAAGGTAAAACAAGACAAAGTTGAATTTTTGAATTAAAATTTAAACAGCATGAAACCCAATTTCTATATCTAGTGTACAGCAGTTAGGGAGAAATTACAGTAATACTAGTTTTAAAGGACATTCTGTAACATAAGTTGAATGGTCATAACTTGCCAAGATGACTAACAGATAAGTACAAACACCTGTATTAGTCACCTGAAGTTGGCCTTTCAGTCCTGATTTCGAGTTATTTGACATTACAGCAATTTTCTAATTTCATATCAAACTAGTTGTACCTCAAAAAGGAATCATAAAAGGTATAACTTATGAATTAAAAACTTAGTATTAAAAAGGTTAATAGCCTTGTTTTTAACAAACAAGGGTACGATAGATTTTTAGCACGGAACATCAGTCTTCCTACCAAGAAGTGGAAGAGAGGACACAGAGTATATTTAGTGCCCTTGTACACTTGCTTGATGTGTGGAATAAAGGTCAGCTTACAGAAAAATATAAGCCCAAAGAACTTTACCTCAGGGACCACAGCTTCACCAATACAGAGTTCAGGATCAAGATACCTTGTTGATGGCAAAAGTGCATGCAAACAGTTTTAGAGAGAAAGAAGTTAAACCCATTGCTCTGGTCCACTTCAGTAAATGATCGAGAGCAATGTGTAGTTGCAACTCAATATACTTCATGTTCGACGACTGACATGAGATGTGAAAGTCGTCAACATAGAGCCCATTTGCAACAGTGAGAGGGAGTTGTGCAGTGATGGCATTAATCTTTATACTGAAAAGTGTGACACTCAGAACACAGCCCTGAGGGATTCATTTGAGAAAGGGTTTTCTGATTGACATTTCAAATCAAATCAGATGGTCCATGGTGGAGCGTTATCATTGGAATCCACACTGGGTGGACAAGAGGAGGTTTTTTGATTTGAGGAACCAAACAAGACTAGCATTAACCATCCTCTCTAAAGTCTTACAGAGACAGGTTGTCAAACCAATTGGAAGGTAGTTCAAAGGTATCTTGGGATCCTTCCCAAGTTTAGGAAAAGGGAGTACAATAGCATGGCACCAAGCATCAGGAAAAACATTCTCCTGCTGCCAGATCCAGTTAAAAACAATCAGAAAAATAGCAAGAGAGAGATGGCGTACCATCTCGTAATGAATATCATTTGGTCTGACTGATGTACTGCCAGACTGATGAATAGCAAGTTGAAGTTCCACCAATGTCAGGGGGTAATTATAGTCATAGAGATGATCAGCCTGAAAGGAAAGAGGCAATCGTTCTGCCCATGTTTTGATGGCTAAGAAGATGGGGGATGAAGCAGAAGTGCTAGATGCATGAAAAAAGCTTTTGCCGAGAGTACTGGCAATGCTCTGGGGGTATCAGCAACTTCCTGGTCATCAGAGACAACGACTGAAAGGGGGGCAGAAGGATAGTGGCCACTAATGTTTCGAATTTTGTCCCGTACGACTTTGGTGGAGGAAATGCAAGAGGTGTACTTAATCCAAGATTCCTTCTGGTTTTGACATCTGATCTGCTGAGCATGTTCACGGGCCTGCTGAAATGCAATGTGGTTTAAAAGTGTGGGATATCTATGAAAGGTATCCTAAGCCAATTTTTGAGCTTTTCTTGTCATGTGGCAGGCAGGCAGGATTCCACCAAAGATGAGGATACTGTGAGAAACATGTCAAGATTTTATGAATACACTGAGTAGTTGCCTGGATAACAGTCAATTACTGTTGCCACACAGTCATCTATCAATGGCTTATGCAAGATGGCAGGAGTAAGTTCTGAGGGAGTAGTGAAAAAAAGACAGTTAGCCTGGTCCAACTTCCATCGAGGCACGTGGGTCGGATGTCACTGACCAGGGTTAATCTCTTTAAAAATTATAGGAAAATGATCACTGCCCCATGGATTACCATTGACTCTCCAAGAAAAGTTAGTGAAAAGTGAAAGAGAGAAGATAGAAAGATATACAGCAGTAAAAGACTGACTAGGTGCATGAAAATATGTATGACAACCAGTATTGAAGAAAGACAGGTTGTGGTCCAAGAGCATATGCTCTATAGCACAACCCCTCCCATCAATACTAGCACAGCCCCAGAGGGGATTATGTCCATTAAAATACCCTAGGATTAAAAATGAAGATGGTAGCTGTTCAATGAAGGTATCAAGGTCTAACTGATTATCAGGAGACAGGTAGGGAGAACAAACAGTAATGGTTCAGGAGACAGGTAGAGAGAACAAACAGTGATGGTTCAGGAGACAGGTAGAGAGAACAAATAGTGATGGTTCAGGAGACAGGTAGAGAGAACAAATAGTGATGGTTTAGGAGACAGGTAGAGAGAACAAATAGTGATGTTACGACCTAAGGAAACACGAATGGCTACAACCTCCAAGGGTGTATCAACTGCCAAACACAGGGTGGGCACATGCTGATCAACCAGCAATGCCACCCCACCATTCACTCAACCATCACATGACCTGTCATTTCTATACAAGGAAAACTGCCAAAGAGTGACTGTATCAGCAGGTTTCAGAAGTGTTTCCTGTAAGGAGACAAACAGGATGAAATGAATCAATCAAATCCTTAATGTCATCTAAATTTGATCGAAAACCTCGATAGTTCCACTGGATAAGAGTGGTCAGTGTTATTTATGTGGAGGAGAATGTGGCAGGGAGTCCTTCTTGTTTGAGTCCACATTTTTTTTTTTCTTTATTGTATAAAGACCTATCAACCTCAATCATCAACTTTATTAAATATGGAGGGCACAAGATTAAGATGTTTTGCAAATGACTCTGTTGGAGGCACAGAGAGATCTGTCTGCAATCCCGCTGTGGTAGTGGAGTGGAGTGCAGCAGCATGTCTGAGCCTCTCAATAGGTGATATTATTAACAGTCTTTAAGCATTGCATCTCTTTCTCTTCTACCCATTTAGGGCAAGAAATAGAGTAAGAGAGGCAGGGGCCACTACAGTTAACATAGCTTGGCTTCAGGTTGCACTTGTAAGCATCATGGCCTCTACCACCACAAGGAGCACACACCAAAGAACCACGACATGATGTTTCTGAGTGACTAAACTACTGACACTGGAAACATCACGAGAGGGTTAGGAATATAGGGCTATACCTTACAGTTCAGATAACCTGCTTTGACTGTGGTGGGAGGATGAGGTGATGTAAACGTTAGTATCAGAACATTGGTAGGTCTGTAATTTCATCTTTATGGATGAAGATTCAGCATACCATAGTAACACCTTGGCAGGAGAAACCAGCAAGGATGTCCAACTGAGGAACGTTCTTTACATCCTTCTCAAGTATAACTCCTCTGGAAGAATTCAAAGTCACATGGGGAGTAACCTCAGTGGGTATATCCCCAATAGCTTTTGATTTTCAACTATAACTTCTCTGGAAGAATTCAAAGTCACATGAGGAGTAACCTCAATGGGTATATCCCCAATGGCTTTTGACAGAGAAGTTTGGTATACTGTGGTGAAAATGTTTCCACCAAAATGTCTCCAGAGCACAAAGTCTTTACTGACTTTGGGAGCCAGCAAGTTCTTCTAATTCCTTCTGAATGAAAATGGAGACATCTCCTCAGAAGAGGAATGGAGAATCAGAAATCAAGGTGTAGAACCTGGCTGTAATTGACTGTACAAAAAGTTGTCCATGCATGGTCATTTTCCAATGAACTGTTTTGCAATTCTTTCATTTTTTATTTATCTTGTTAGAAAGAAAGGTATCCATAACAAAGAAGCCACATTTCAGTGCCCTCTGACCCCGCCCACCATGAAGCCCCTCTGAGGGGATGCACTACAATGTCAAACAAGGACACTGCAGCAATGCCGGGTTTTGTGAGCATTATACCCAAACACTAGCAACAGATACAATGTCCACAACACCTGTTGAGAACATCAAACACTGGTACTTGCTTGACCCTAGCCCAAGTGGACCAGCCAACTGACTCTAGGGTGGCCACCCCAAGGCTGCTAGTCTACAGGAATTCAAGACCAAAGTGGTGTGTTAGAGTTGGACCCCTCAACCACAAGGATCCTCTCCTCTCCTCTCCTTCATGGATCACTATGCACAGCAAACACATAGGTAAATGTTTAGATCCCAGAGGAGGTAAAATGAAGAAACAGAACCTTCCTTGAAAGGTCCCCTTACCACGTACAGGAATCCACACTGAGGGGAACAAGAGGAGGACAGTTTGCATATACACAGGTGTCACTATATTTATACCAATAGCTATCTAATGGTTACTAGAAAAATTTAGTAGCTGACAAAATCATAGTTTATCTCATGAATGCTATAATGAAGGAATTTTTCTTTGCATAAATAGTCTGTCAAATGTAAAACAAATATACTTGAGCAGAGAATGCTGTACTGACCACCTCATACAAAGGAAACTTGCATTACCTCCTGCAGTATTCCATATATGCTTTACATTTTCTAGTACAGTGATTGCATATGATTTAAATTTCTCACTTACCTAACTAGAAATAAAATTTCGATAAGTAAGTTTTATATTCAACTTTCAAAAAATATAAATTGAGAAGGGAAAAATAATTTCCAATTCGTACATCCTTGAAATGAAACTTGACACAATACACCTGCATGGTGCAATAAAAGAATCCAGTAGCAAAAATGATTCAGTGTGAAGTGTGGAAAGTTTTCCTTAATTAATTATGCAGTAGATTAGATAATAAAGTCACTATAAAGGCCCTTGAACGTTTTTCACTATTGTTGAATTTGAGCTAAAATATTACATTTTGAAATCACTGCAGACTGAAATCTTGGACACACAGTAACTAAAGAAAAGAAACAATGATACACAAATCTTAATAAAATGTATAAATTTTAAGATTATTGAACAGAAGGAAATATGTATAACTGTCCTCACCTCACTGGCCTTGGAATGGTTTGTTAAACCTGGACTAGGCACAGGGGATCCAGAATTTGTTGATGTGGGTGTGGTAGAAAGGGCTGTAGAATTTTCATCATCTCCTAGTTAAAAAGAAACAGGAGATAGACATATCCTAAAATTGTTTTTCAATCAAAGACGTCCAACAACAATTTCTCTGTAAATAAATATAAGATCCCTAAATTTGATTATTAATTTCTTTTTTTACAAACGTTTTATTATCCATCTTAGAGTATTCCTGAGACTAAGAAATTTGCACATTTATGAAACACACAATTGGCTCAATTCTTTCCCAATTTTTTATACATTTCTATGATTTTTGGTGAAACAAAGTAATCACCAATACACATTATGTATCTGTTTACACGTTTTTTACTGTAAATATTATAGAATCAAATTTAATAAATTCATTTTTGTAATTATATGTCATTCATGAATAAAAAAAATTAAATTTCTTTACTTTATACTAGTCATGGTGCAGCAGCTCAGAAATGACTCCATGTTTTGTTTTGTAAGTACATACTTTTAACTTGTAACTCAGTCATCTTTTAACTGATTTAAGATCAAATTGGAGATTTAGACTCAAGACGTCAAACCCTTGACTGACGTAATTGACCATGCCCAAGGTATTATAGATTAATTTACTCTAATCACATATAACAGAAGTTCAATTTGAGGGTACAGATCCTGATGAGTAATAAAATCAAAACAGGTATACCTGTGTCTCATGCTTGGTACTGCTGGTACACAAAAACCAAGCTAATTTAAAAGAAAGTAAAGGTCTCATAGATTAATTTACTCTACTATTTACAAAAAGAATTAAGTGCCACAGCTATTGAGGATTCCTTCTAGTTTTATTTAATGGAGATAATTAATAATATGTCTATTGAAAATAAGTGTAAAATTACTGTTCGTATTAGAATTACATTAATGATCTCAAACATTCTCTATGTATTTATAATTTACGATGTTTTCACTTTAGGTAAGAGTTCCATAAAAAGTTTAAATATTTCTAAATAATGCACAAGCAGCAATTTGCTGATGCACAAATTAACTTTCCTTGCACATCAACCTGGGGTGCAGAGTACATAACTTTCCTTGCACATCAACCTGGGGTGCAGAGTACACACTTACTACAACAGATTCTTACTTTTGGCTAGATATTCCTGAATACCCTCTAGGTTCAGATCAGAACAGAACACATCAACCTGGGGTGCAGAGTACACACTTACTACAACAGATTCTTACTTTTGGCTAGATATTCCTGAATACCCTCTAGGTTCAGATCAGAATAGAACACATCAACCTGGGGTGCAGAGTACACACTTACTACAACAGATTCTTACTTTTGGCTAGATATTCCTGAATACCCTCTAGGTTCAGATCAGAATAGAACACATCAACCTGGGGTGCAGAGTACACACTTACTACAACAGATTCTTACTTTTGGCTAGATATTCCTGAATACCCTCTAGGTTCAGATCAGAATAGAACACATCAACCTGGGGTGCAGAGTACACACTTACTACAACAGATTCTTACTTTTGGCTAGATATTCCTGAATACCCTCTAGGTTCAGATCAGAATAGAACACATCAACCTGGGGTGCAGAGTACACACTTACTACAACAGATTCTTACTTTTGGCTAGATATTCCTGAATACCCTCTAGGTTCAGATCAGAATAGAACACATCAACCTGGGGTGCAGAGTACACACTTACTACAACAGATTCTTACTTTTGGCTAGATATTCCTGAATACCCTCTAGGTTCAGATCAGAATAGAACACATCAACCTGGGGTGCAGAGTACACACTTACTACAACAGATTCTTACTTTTGGCTAGATATTCCTGAATACCCTCTAGGTTCAGATCAGAATAGAACACATATTCCTGAATACCCTCTAGGTTCAGATCAGAATAGAACACATCAACCTGGGGTGCAGAGTACACACTTACTACAACAGATTCTTACTTTTGGCTAGATATTCCTGAATACCCTCTAGGTTCAGATCAGAACAGAACACATCAACCTGGGGTGCAGAGTACACACTTACTACAACAGATTCTTACTTTTGGCTAGATATTCCTGAATACCCTCTAGGTTCAGATCAGAATAGAACACATCAACCTGGGGTGCAGAGTACACACTTACTACAACAGATTCTTACTTTTGGCTAGATATTCCTGAATACCCTCTAGGTTCAGATCAGAATAGAACACATCAACCTGGGGTGCAGAGTACACACTTACTACAACAGATTCTTACTTTTGGCTAGATATTCCTGAATACCCTCTAGGTTCAGATCAGAATAGAACACATCAACCTGGGGTGCAGAGTACACACTTACTACAACAGATTCTTACTTTTGGCTAGATATTCCTGAATACCCTCTAGGTTCAGATCAGAATAGAACACATCAACCTGGGGTGCAGAGTACACACTTACTACAACAGATTCTTACTTTTGGCTAGATATTCCTGAATACCCTCTAGGTTCAGATCAGAACAGAACACATCAACCTGGGGTGCAGAGTACACACTTACTACAACAGATTCTTACTTTTGGCTAGATATTCCTGAATACCCTCTAGGTTCAGATCAGAATAGAACACATCAACCTGGGGTGCAGAGTACACACTTACTACAACAGATTCTTACTTTTGGCTAGATATTCCTGAATACCCTCTAGGTTCAGATCAGAATAGAACACATCAACCTGGGGTGCAGAGTACACACTTACTACAACAGATTCTTACTTTTGGCTAGATATTCCTGAATACCCTCTAGGTTCAGATCAGAACAGAACACATCAACCTGGGGTGCAGAGTACACACTTACTACAACAGATTCTTACTTTTGGCTAGATATTCCTGAATACCCTCTAGGTTCAGATCAGAATAGAACACATCAACCTGGGGTGCAGAGTACACACTTACTACAACAGATTCTTACTTTTGGCTAGATATTCCTGAATACCCTCTAGGTTCAGATCAGAATAGAACACATCAACCTGGGGTGCAGAGTACACACTTACTACAACAGATTCTTACTTTTGGCTAGATATTCCTGAATACCCTCTAGGTTCAGATCAGAATAGAACACATCAACCTGGGGTGCAGAGTACACACTTACTACAACAGATTCTTACTTTTGGCTAGATATTCCTGAATACCCTCTAGGTTCAGATCAGAATAGAACACATCAACCTGGGGTGCAGAGTACACACTTACTACAACAGATTCTTACTTTTGGCTAGATATTCCTGAATACCCTCTAGGTTCAGATCAGAATAGAACACATCAACCTGGGGTGCAGAGTACACACTTACTACAACAGATTCTTACTTTTGGCTAGATATTCCTGAATACCCTCTAGGTTCAGATCAGAATAGAACACATCAACCTGGGGTGCAGAGTACACACTTACTACAACAGATTCTTACTTTTGGCTAGATATTCCTGAATACCCTCTAGGTTCAGATCAGAATAGAACACATCAACCTGGGGTGCAGAGTACACACTTACCAACAGATTCTTACTTTTGGCTAGATATTCCTGAATACCCTCTAGGTTCAGATCAGAATAGAACACATCAACCTGGGGTGCAGAGTACACACTTACTACAACAGATTCTTACTTTTGGCTAGATATTCCTGAATACCCTCTAGGTTCAGATCAGAATAGAACACATCAACCTGGGGTGCAGAGTACACACTTACTACAACAGATTCTTACTTTTGGCTAGATATTCCTGAATACCCTCTAGGTTCAGATCAGAATAGAACACATCAACCTGGGGTGCAGAGTACACACTTACTACAACAGATTCTTACTTTTGGCTAGATATTCCTGAATACCCTCTAGGTTCAGATCAGAATAGAACACATCAACCTGGGGTGCAGAGTACACACTTACTACAACAGATTCTTACTTTTGGCTAGATATTCCTGAATACCCTCTAGGTTCAGATCAGAATAGAACACATCAACCTGGGGTGCAGAGTACACACTTACTACAACAGATTCTTACTTTTGGCTAGATATTCCTGAATACCCTCTAGGTTCAGATCAGAATAGAACACATCAACCTGGGGTGCAGAGTACACACTTACTACAACAGATTCTTACTTTTGGCTAGATATTCCTGAATACCCTCTAGGTTCAGATCAGAATAGAACACATCAACCTGGGGTGCAGAGTACACACTTACTACAACAGATTCTTACTTTTGGCTAGATATTCCTGAATACCCTCTAGGTTCAGATCAGAACAGAACACATCAACCTGGGGTGCAGAGTACACACTTACTACAACAGATTCTTACTTTTGGCTAGATATTCCTGAATACCCTCTAGGTTCAGATCAGAACAGAACACATCAACCTGGGGTGCAGAGTACACACTTACTACAACAGATTCTTACTTTTGGCTAGATATTCCTGAATACCCTCTAGGTTCAGATCAGAACAGAACACATCAACCTGGGGTGCAGAGTACACACTTACTACAACAGATTCTTACTTTTGGCTAGATATTCCTGAATACCCTCTAGGTTCAGATCAGAACAGAACACATCAACCTGGGGTGCAGAGTACACACTTACTACAACAGATTCTTACTTTTGGCTAGATATTCCTGAATACCCTCTAGGTTCAGATCAGAACAGAACACATCAACCTGGGGTGCAGAGTACACACTTACTACAACAGATTCTTACTTTTGGCTAGATATTCCTGAATACCCTCTAGGTTCAGATCAGAATAGAACACATCAACCTGGGGTGCAGAGTACACACTTACTACAACAGATTCTTACTTTTGGCTAGATATTCCTGAATACCCTCTAGGTTCAGATCAGAATAGAACACATCAACCTGGGGTGCAGAGTACACACTTACTACAACAGATTCTTACTTTTGGCTAGATATTCCTGAATACCCTCTAGGTTCAGATCAGAACAGAACACATCAACCTGGGGTGCAGAGTACACACTTACTACAACAGATTCTTACTTTTGGCTAGATATTCCTGAATACCCTCTAGGTTCAGATCAGAATAGATGAACTCGTTTTCTTCAAAGTCTGGCTCTTGAGAAGATTCAATGTAGTACTCTATGTCATCCTTTATCTTCTTTACCTGATCCACATCAATAGTGCTGTTGTCTAGCATTCGCATCAATGTTTCCAACTGCTTGATGTGGTATCGATGTTTCTCCACGTGGTCTCTTAGCTCTTCTAACCTGTCCTGTTTCTGAAAAACTGCTCTTGTGGCTTACTTTTGACTATTACTTACATATAAATTTGTCACAAGTATGTTACTAATTGTATTCAGTTAATTGACCAATAAAAACCAACCTTAATAAGTAAATTACTTATAGAAAAGTTAAAAAATGTTATTATCGGTCCATGTAGTTCAACATGTAAATATAGTAAGATGACAAATGACAGTTTAAGGAACATGTTGTAGAAAAAAAGAAAATCCTCATAACATTAATCAAATTGTTTCAATTTAAGCCTTTAATCTCTCAGCATTTTAATAATGCACCGAGTTCAATACAACCAATAAATCATTGAGATCAAGAGTACATTATTTTTACAAAAAATGAGTACAAAAATATACAGTAAGTACTTAAGGATACTTTCTACACTGAAACCATGCTTATAGAGCCTTAAAACTACAAGGAAAGTTTTGAATAACATTTGGAGGCAAGAATCATGTGTAGTAAATTCTACTCTCTGTTTGTAATGTTTTTCCACACATTATTTATTCATCTATATCTTAAGAAAAAGAACTCAAACTTAAGCTCCTATAGATAAATAGTAATATCTACACTTACACACTTTGTAACATCTATACTTCTAAATTCTGACCACTCTTAGAAGATACCATTCAAATACCCCCATAAGCCCAGACTTGTATAGAGCCATATCCTGAATGTTTTCTTTCACTTTTATTACTTTAGATAATTCTTCTTGCAAACACTGTAAACAAGCTATTAAATCCTCTAGTGGTGTGTTCTAAGAGCCAGGTTTATAATAAACTCTGCCAAAACCTTCATTTATTGTGGCAACACATAGTTGTTTTGTAATGACGAGAAAACCCACTTGTAGAAAATTATATATTTTAAAATGGCTGGTATGGGTAGAAAGCACTAATAGGAGGAGCAAACAACGTTTGACCTTCTTTGGTTATCCTCAGGTTCACAATGACCAAACGTTGTTTGCTCCTCTATTAGTGCTTTCTCTACAATACCAGCCGTTTTTAAAAATATAACATACTTGTTTGTTGTTGATGTGGTCATATAAAAAATCTAATGACAGGCGGAGTGATTCACTGCTTTATGTTTGTCATGTTTTTACTTGAGCCAATAACAGTGGCATAAGCATAGAAAACAGATGTGAAAAGGTTAGAAGACAGTTTGGTCTGTTTTGAATTTCGCACAAAGCTACTCAAGAGTTATCTGCACTACCCGTCCCTAATTTAGCAATGCCAATCTAGTGGGAAGGCACCTAGTCACCACCACCAACTCTTGGGCTACTCTTTTATCAATGAATAGTGGGACTGACCATCACATTATAACTCCCCTATGGCTGAAAGGGTAAGCATACTTGGAGTTATGGGGATTTGAAACAGCGACCCTCAGATTATGAGTCAAGTGCCTTTAACACCTAGCCATGCTGAGCTGTTTAGAAGACAGACACATTATCAACAATATTAAAGATGATAGAACAACACTACTCATTTTATTTGATAGTTTTTATGGTGGTTACAACTTCTGTCCAAATGATCAAATGCTTATGAGTTAGGGAAGAGAAAGTAATAGATAAAATTTAAAGTTTTAGTGAAAATGAACATTTCATATTTGTTTACGAGGATTAAGAGATTAAATAAATGAAATATGATATTTTTTAGGTAAAGGAGTGTTTTAATCTTAAATTGATAATTTTGTGCTCAGAGCAGTAAATATTGTCTCCACAATTTTACAAATAAATTTTTTCCTATATCTAATAACAAAAAATTAATTCCCCAAGATATCCCAAATTTATTTTCAAAAGCATTACTGGTAGTGTAATAATAAAGTTAAGTATGTAATAAGTGAAGCCTGTTAAACCTAAGATATACATTTTTCATCTGGTTAGAAAACTATAATGAGAGAGAGTTGAATGTTCTCTTACTCATACTGATTAAATAAAAATAGTCATACAACAAATGTACAAATTATAAAATATAGAACTATTCACATATCAAACCTGAAAATTACATCAATACAGTGATCAAAGAGAAAGGATAAGATAAACTAGTGTTAAAGTTATACCTCACCTATAAGATAAACTAGTGTTAAAGTTATACCTCACCTATAAGATATACTAGTGTTAAAGTTATACCTCACCTATAAGATAAACTAGTGTTAAAGTTATACCTCACCTATAAGATATACTAGTGTTAAAGTTATACCTCACCTATAAGATAAACTAGTGTTAAAGTTATACCTCACCTATAAGATAAACTAGTGTTAAAGTTATACCTCACCTATAACATATATTAGTGTTAAAGTTATACCTCACCTATAAGATATACTAGTGTTAAAGTTATACCTCACCTATAAGATATACTAGTGTTAAAGTTATACCTCACCTATAAGATAAACTAGTGTTAAAGTTATACCTCACCTATAAGATATACTAGTGTTAAAGTTATACCTCACCTATAAGATATACTAGTGTTAAAGTTATACCTCACCTATAAGATATACTAGTGTTAAAGTTATACCTCACCTATCAGATATACTAGTGTTAAAGTTATACCTCACCTATCAGATATTCTAGTGTTAAAGTTATACATCACCTATCAGATATTCTAGTGTTAAACTTATACCTCACCTATAAGATATACTAGTGTTAAAGTTATACCTCACCTATAAGATATACTAGTGTTAAAGTTATACCTCACCTATAAGATATACTAGTGTTAAAGTTATACCTCACCTATCAGATAAACTAGTGTTAAATTTATACCTCACCTATCAGATATACTAGTGTTAAAGTTATACCTCACCAATCAGATATACTAGTGTTAAAGTTATACCTCACCTATAAGATATACTAGTGTTAAAGTTATACCTCACCTATAAGATATACTAGTGTTAAAGTTATACCTCACCTATAAGATATACTAGTGTTAAAATTATACCTCACCTATAAGATATACTAGTGTTAAAATTATACCTCACCTATCAGATATACTAGTGTTAAAGTTATGCCTCACCTATAAGATATACTAGTGTTAAAGTTATACCTCACCTATCAGATAAACTAGTGTTAAATTTATACCTCACCTATCAGATATACTAGTGTTAAAGTTATACCTCACCAATCAGATATACTAGTGTTAAAGTTATACCTCACCTATAAGATATACTAGTGTTAAAGTTATACCTCACCTATAAGATATACTAGTGTTAAAATTATACCTCACCTATAAGATATACTAGTGTTAAAATTATACCTCACCTATCAGATAAACTAGTGTTAAATTTATACCTCACCTATCAGATATACTAGTGTTAAAGTTATACCTCACCTATAAGATATACTAGTGTTAAAGTTATACCTCACCTATAAGATATACTAGTGTTAAAGTTATACCTCACCTATAAGATATACTAGTGTTAAAGTTATACCTCACCTATCAGATAAACTAGTGTTAAAGTTATACCTCACCTATCAGATATACTAGTGTTAAAGTTATACCTCACCAATCAGATATACTAGTGTTAAAGTTATACCTCACCTATAAGATATACTAGTGTTAAAGTTATACCTCACCTATAAGATATACTAGTGTTAAAGTTATACCTCACCTATAAGATATACTAGTGTTAAAATTATACCTCACCTATAAGATATACTAGTGTTAAAATTATACCTCACCTATCAGATATACTAGTGTTAAAGTTATGCCTCACCTATAAGATATACTAGTGTTAAAGTTATACCTCACCTATCAGATAAACTAGTGTTAAATTTATACCTCACCTATCAGATATACTAGTGTTAAAGTTATACCTCACCAATCAGATATACTAGTGTTAAAGTTATACCTCACCTATAAGATATACTAGTGTTAAAGTTATACCTCACCTATAAGATATACTAGTGTTAAAATTATACCTCACCTATAAGATATACTAGTGTTAAAATTATACCTCACCTATCAGATAAACTAGTGTTAAATTTATACCTCACCTATCAGATATACTAGTGTTAAAGTTATACCTCACCTATAAGATATACTAGTGTTAAAGTTATACCTCACCTATAAGATATACTAGTGTTAAAGTTATACCTCACCTATAAGATATACTAGTGTTAAAGTTATACCTCACCTATCAGATAAACTAGTGTTAAAGTTATACCTCACCTATAAGATAAACTAGTGTTAAAGTTATACCTCACCTATAAGATATACTAGTGCTAAAGTTATACCTCACCTATCAGATATACTAGTGTTAAAGTTATACCTCACCTATAAGATATACTAGTGTTAAAGTTATACCTCACCTATAAGATATACTAGTGTTAAAATTATACCTCACCTCTTTATCACTTTTCTTCTTTTTGAAACCAATCATTAGGGACTCACACTCACTCTCAAACTGGTCAACTTGTATGTTTAGAGACTCTATTGAAGTCTAAGGAAACAAATACATCTCTAAGTGTTCTTTATTACTATTAATATAAATCTGTTTTTTATGGTTCAACAGATGTTACAAGCAGTTCTACCCATCTTGAACAATAAGGACTGTTACTAATACAAGCAGTTCTACCCATCTTGAACAATAAGGACTGTTACTAATACAAGCAGTTCTACCCATCTTGAACAATAAGGACTGTTACTAATACAAGCAGTTCTACCCATCTTGAACAATAAGGACTGTTACTAATACAAGGTGTTCTACCCATCTTGAACAATAAGGACTGTTACCAATACAAGCAGTTCTACCCATCTTGAACAATAAGGACTGTTACTAATACAAGGTGTTCTACCCATCTTGAACAATAAGGACTGTTACTAATACAAGCAGTTCTACCCATCTTGAACAATAAGGACTGTTACTAACACAAGGTGTTCTACCCATCTTGAACAATAAGGACTGTTACTAATACAAGGTGTTCTACCCATCTTGAACAATAAGGACTGTTACCAATACAAGCAGTTCTACCCATCTTGAACAATAAGGGCTGTTACTAATACAAGGTGTTCTACCCATCTTGAACAATAAGGACTGTTACTAATACAAGGTGTTCTACCCATCTTGAACAATAAGGACTGTTACTAATACAAGGTGTTCTACCCATCTTGAACAATAAGGACTGTTACTAATACAAGGTGTTCTACCCATCTTGAACAATAAGGACTGTTACTAATACAAGCAGTTCTACCCATCTTGAACAATAAGGACTGTTACCAATACAAGCAGTTCTACCCATCTTATTATTGACATGAGGAATTACAACAGCCCCCCACAAAAGTTTCATGTACACAAGTAGTTCTAACTGGCTTAAACAATTCTTACCAAGAGGAGCATTTCAATCTATTAAAAACAACACAATGAACTTCATTCTAAACTCTCATATTTACTAACTAACAAATCACTGTTCAGTAATACTTAGTTCTTTTTCACATATTTTAGTTTAAGAATCTGTAATAATACTATTTTATTATTAAAAATAAACAGCTACAATCAAATTGTTTTCAACTTAACTGTATACATTAAATATCTGTTTATATAAAAATAATAATTGTCAGTGTGGTGGTTATAATAAGTAAAAAGAACAGGTTTGAGTTTGGTTTACAAAGAATATTAGTATTTTAGTATAAATATTTAGCCCCATAATTACACATTTACATTCGTTTCTATTTAAGTCTTACTTACAGACAGCCAATTAGTTGTCTCATCTTTTTCTTTCTGTGCAGGATCAACTTTCTGTGCTCCCCCTAACCCTTCTTTGGAATACGCTTTGGTTTTGGTTTCCCTTTCTACTACTTTAAACCTCTCCATTTGCTGAAAAACAAAGGAAAAATGGTTTGGTTAATACACATGGTGTTATTTTTATTATAGGTAAATATACAATGGTTGAATGAAACATCATGGATATGATTGTTAACACCAGGAAATAGCTTAAACACATAGATAGGAATGAATGCATTACCTTGAAACAAATTTGAATATGCAAACACAGCCAATACAAAATTGAGGTGGATCAGGCGGAACTACTCATTCACATGGTTTGGTGTTAAGCAGGTACTCTACTGCCACCACTTTTTAAATGGGTATGCACAGTAACGAACTACACATTCACATGGTTTGGTGTTAAGCAGGTACTCTACTGCCACCACTTTTTAAATGGGTATGCACAGTAACGAACTACACATTCACATGGTTTGGTGTTAAGCAGGTACTCTACTGCCACCACTCTTTAAATGGGTATGCACAGTAAAGTGTAGATGACATTAACACAGCAGGGTCACTGACAAAAACGGAGCACTCTTCAAGTATCATAAAGCATGAAGCTTTTTTTTTAAGGTTGGGTAAAGGCATGAGGGGAGACTGTGTGTCACTGGTATATATGGGGTAATCAAGCATGTATCTTAGTAGTTATGACAAAAAAAAGCATTTACTGGGCATAAGAAATGTTTTACTTATGGTACTTACACAAAACGTATGGTCACAAGCAATTTTAGTTACAACATCACCTTAACCCCCTCTCTATACAAAGCCTATAAAAGACAAGTACAAAAAGAGAAACTACAACAGTAGGTCAAAAGTTAGTCTTCAAGAAAGAAATAAACTGGTGTTTATTTTATATCATTTTATCATGCTTAGCAGTTATCAATTTACAACCACATATAGTAGATGTCCAAAGGTTTCTACAATTATAAAGAATAAAACTTAAATTAGGAAAAGGCAAATGGTTTCAGAGGAAGGTTACAATGAAATATCTAAAGAGTGGGTCAAAGATATTCAAACTAAAATTCAAAGTCTTATGTCTAAAAATAAGGACAGTTTAATAAGAAAAAAATTGATTTCTAATTGTGAAAATAATCCTTCTTAATGACTATAGCAGTATTCTAACAGCTCGTACTGATAAGTCAACAGTCTCTTTGTTACTGCTAGCTCTGACACACGGGTATTTATAATAAAGGCAATTTAAAAATAAATCAAGAAGATATAATAATAGGAAATAAAAACTACATTGGTGTGACATTGACAACTTTCTCTACTGTAACATTATATGTGATTTTCCAGGTTGTAAGAAAAATAATTAAATTAACAAAAGTTGCAAAGTGCAAAAATATGTAGTATTGTTAGTAAATATATTAATATTTCAGAAAATAGAAAGGATATGAGGTTTTTATTTTATATTCTGTGGTATCAGTATAATTATTTATAAATTTTACATTATTCAAATGTATACATAAAACCTAAAAAATTTTTTGTCTGATATCCTCCATGTGCAAAAATTTTAAAAAGGTTAACAACTTATATCTAGTAGCAACTGAGTTCAAAGGTCATCAAAAGAGATAGTTGTTTCCTTTATTTCTTGATTTATTATTCTCTATTTTAAAAAAAAGTTTAATAATTTATTTCAAAATAGTAATAATCTATATACATATGTAATAATTGATATGTGACTGTATATTACACAACACTAGTCTACTACAACAATCCAAAACAGAAAAGACTAAAGATAAGTTTCATATTATAGTATACGTAACACGAGTGCAGTGCACATGCAGAGTCACTGCAACTTATGTAATGTTAACTACGCGTGACTGGACAATCTATATAAAATACATATACGTAATTAAATAATTACATCCAAATGAAGCTGAATGAATAAATAAAATTATGAAGAAGGACTGTGTTAAAAACAGCAAATCCCAACCTCTGATCAATTATATTATAACCATAAAAGTTTAAGCCATAAAGGAAACACATTAACATGAAACAAAATATGCTGCATATTTTAAAAAAGAATTCTAGGGTACAAGCTACAACGTGGTATTATAAAATGTATTCTAGGTTTTAGTGGTGCCTGTGGAAACAGGAACCACAATGTGGTGGGGACAAACCATCTGTCAGTCTCAACCTCCAATTCATGTGTCACACATAAGAAATTAGGAGAGCAAGATGTGGGTGTTCAAACCTACAACATCCCATATATATCACTCTTTACTGCCTGCAGACAGCTGTAGGAAGGTGACTGCTCTCCCAAGTTAGAAAAACATAAACATAAAAAGATGAAAAATAAAAAAGGTAAGTAATATAAAACTTGAAGTTAGTATTCCTACCCCCAGTATGTAGAGACACTAATTAACACAACATTAATAAAGTGATAGTTTACTGTGCTCTTATATGTGGCTTAAAGTGTACATCCTCATAAAGTAATGTCAAGTTCTTAGATGACCTTACTTTTAACTTCAAATTTTTAGTAACTTTTAATCACATTTCTCTGATTTTACTTTTTGTATTTGTTTAATACATTTTTGTATTTATAACATAATAATTCAATAATTTTATCTAAATTTTTTTATTAAATCCATTAGCTATTAATTTTCATGTTAGTGTATCAACACTATTAATAAAATATTGTAATTTATTACAAATTTTACAATTTCAGAATAACTGTTATGTTTATGATAGATGGGTATGACACATTACAATGTAAGGAGGGTAAACAATATCTGAATAATTGTGAAATTATAATGTTTATGATAAATTGGTACAGTACATTACTATGTAAGGAGGGTAAACAATATCTGAATAACTGTGAAGTTATAATGTTTATGATAGATGGGTATGGTACATTACTATGTAAGGAGGGTAAACAATAACTGATTAACTGTGAAGTTATAATGTTTATAATAGATGGGTGTGACACATTACTATGTAAGGAGGGTAAACAATAACTGATTAACTGTGAAGTTATAATGTTTATAATAGATGGGTGTGACACATTACTATGTAAGGACGGTAAGCCATAAATTGGAAAATCAAAATATTTTATCAAAATATTTATAGTGATATCTTTTTATCAATTACTTTAACTTCTAAATCTAAATAATGTGTATCTGTATTATTAAAGTATTTTCAATTTCTAATTCTGTTGAATGAATGGTGTCAGTAACAAATATATTTCAGAATTATATAAACCTAGGATACATTTTATAATCCCATGTTGTAGCTTGTACCCTAGAATCCTTTTTAAAAATATGCAGCATATTTTGTTTCATGTTAATGTGTTTTGTTTATGGCTTAAAATTTATAGTTATAATGTATAATCATATTGTCTTAAAACATTTTTACAGCTGATTGCCTGGATGTATTTTCTAATTGAACTGTTAAATTATCTCTTTTCTATGTTTAATCAGTAATGTTGTGTTAAGAATGCTATGACTGTTAATTAAAGATTCACTTACGTCAGCCACAGTGTGCTCTTGTATGACAAAGGTATCTAATGTAGAATTAGATAGTTGTACCTCAACATGCATTTTGCAGATAAAATTATGATTACTATTCTTCACACAATGATTTGAAAATGGGATGTTTTATTTCATTCATATACATTTTACATAAAAGGGTTTTCAAGTCAAATATATATTATTACTTGTGATGACAATTCCAATGTTAGTATTCTCAAATGATAGTTTTGTCACAAATCTACTTGAGTGATCGTACACTATACAAAACTCGGTCTGATAAACAACTAAGGATGGCCCATTGTCTTATAATGTATATTTTTTTTTGATAATGTTAAGTGCAATTATTCACAATTCATTAACCATATTCAGTACATGTAATCCTATTTGGTGGCAGGTTTCATGTTTCAAAAATCCAATAAAATGGAGGTTAAAAAAAAAACTGCTTATGAAATCAATATCCAGAACTTTTAAAATTCTCAGAGTCAAACCTGCAATCCTAAAGACCCATTGTATCAAATCTTTTAAAGTATAAAGCAAAATATACATGCACATAAAAATAAAAAAATCCACTGGTTTTGTTTTTAGAAGCCCAACATTTATTTGTTTACGTCTGACATATGCTGTAATAATTAGCAAGTTTTTGTAATATATATCAATAATGAGTATTTTTAAGTACAGTAACATGTTGAACACGTTTTTGATAACACATGATATAAAATAATATTTCATTACTGAATTTTAGTTTTTGCAATGAGTGACTATGACAATGAATATTATAATACAGTTTTAACTTCTTTAAGTTAAAAGTACAAAGCTGTCTCACTCTTTCTATTAACTTCCGTGCTTCAAGTAAGTCTCTCTTATCCTTAATTTCACTCGATGCGACCCACGTCTTAATCTGATCTCGTAACCTCTGCAACAGGAAATACAGTGATTAACAAAACATCAGACTACATCTGAAAACCTAAGTATCACATACACATAGGATTCATTAATTACAATTATGGCTGAAAACAGCGAGTTCAGATTTAGGTAAATAAATGCTAATATAAAAATTTGTATGCACTCTGATATCTATTACAATAATAATACACAGTTTTGTCCATTCTGAATATAGCTACACACTTTACTACCTAAACGTATATGCACTTTATTTCAGTGGATATACACAAAAGTCAAAAGCTTATTAAAAGTTTTAAAAAGGTCATAAAATAACATTTTACTTAATTGAGTTAATTTATTCATAGTATTAAGTATAGGAAAGTTTAGCCCTAACTAAACTAAGGCAAAACCCACACCCAAGTTACATTGTTAACTTCTCTCTTTATTAACATAAAACAATAAAAACCCCATAATCCAAAAGCTTTTAAAAACTGGATCAATCCATCTTTAGCAAAAAAACAGTTTGCTCCTGAAGAGGAAAAGTCCATTTTTTGAAAGCCCAAGGATTACAGGGTTTAAATCATTTTATATTAAGACTTCTTGAACCTACATGTTTTTCAGACATCATACTGTTAGGCCAAGTGGACTTGCAGCATATTTTGATGACTGTAATTAGAATTATTTTGTATTAGTTTATTAATTCTGTATTTAAGAAAGTACTATTGCAACAAAAATAACAATTTGGCTGCATATGTTTTATTGATCTCTGCTTAGGACCAAATAATACCCTTAAAACCATATAAGCCTAGATTATTGAACCATTTCTTTCAGATAAAGTTACAGAGAAAGTTCAACCAAATTTATCTAGATAAAATCTTGTTCTACTGAATGTAGATGTTTAAAAGAATCATTGTTTTCTTAAAACCCAGAATTTCCCCAAGTGTGATACATATGCTTTAAGCATAATTCATTCACCACCCCTCAAATAAGTATGAAAGGTGACATAATATTCTTACTATAAAATCAACATCTCTCAGACAGACCATAATTTTCATACCCTTCAGTTCTATTTTCTTATAAAGCCATTAAATAGAAAATCAGACCCCTCCTGCCACACTCACCTATCATATCCTTTCTCTCAGGATTTATCACCAGTTCTCTTTTGTATTTAATATATATTATGTTTTAGAAATAGAAAGCCAAGGTTTTCATCAATCAAATGATATTATATTACGTTGTTTTTCTGAATGGAGAATTGTTAATAAAAGCTTTGGTTCCACAGTAGAAAACACCAAGCTTGAATAAATTTGTAATGGTTCTTTTTGTATGGTTAGAAGGCCAGAAAACTTGTAACAGATAGGGGAAATTGTCTGTTGTTTATTTACATGTTATTTGTTGGGACATTATTTGATTAAATACACATTACTTAGTGTATTACTATAAAAAAAAATGTAAGTTAATGTATCATTAACAGTAGACAGAAAAAAACAACAGGCAACTACTCTTTTGTTTTTCATGTTTATTATTTATTTATCATTACAAACTTAACTAAACATAAAGATCTCTTTAGGTAAATTAAGGTTAAATCAGGCTAAAAAACTAACAATAACAATAATAATATAATAAAAATGTTTCACAACACACATGCAAGGCTCATGAGTAAGGTAATTCTTTAGCTTAATGTGAGCTTTTTACTCTCTCAATTATTTACAACTTATAATGGCAAAAACAGTAGTCAGAAATGGACAATACAATGATAAAATTTAATAATAAATAAATATATACTGTTAAGAGTTTAAAGCTACTTAGGATAAATTAGCACTGTTTAATGTTACAATATGAAGACATTCTAGAGAAAAGAGTAACTTGGGTGGTTTGTGGTCAGCCAAAATGTCCATCCTCATATAGAGTTAAGGTACAGAAAAAAACAGAGAAAATATAAAGTTGTACTGAAAACCAACATTTAAAATGTATTTACGATATTTTATAGATTATGCAAATTAAATTTGAGATTTCTGAAATGAAGTATTTCTAATTTTAACATGAAAATCACTTTGCACATAAGACTATTCAAAACAAGTACGAGATGTTCACACACAAATATTTATTTTAATTTATTAAATATACTTCACTCAAAATATGAATATTTGTATGCAAAAGACTTGTAACGTTCACTGAAAGACTGCAATTTTTTCGAAAATGTACACACTATATTAAAAAATAGTATCAAAACTATAGACTTTAAATGAATACAAAGAGGTCATGTGGTCAGTCAAACTGGCCAAGCCCAGTTTTCGAGAGTTAAGTGGTAAAGATTTTATTTTCAATCCAAAATATTTCATTTTAAAAAGCCTGGAATTTCAAACAGTGGACATCAATTTTGTACATTGTTGTTAAACTACTGGAAATATTTTTAAAATGTTTATAATTACAAAAATAATTAAAATAAAAGCTCTACTACTCAATCACAGTAAGCTGTCAAATATATAGAGCTCCAGACACTGACTTGTTCCTTGTGTTACTGTGAAATATATAGAGCTCCAGACACTGACTTGCTCCTTGTGTTACTGTGAAATATATAGAGCTCCAGACACTGACTTGCTCCTTGTGTTACTGTGAAATATATAGAGCTCCAGACACTGACTTGCTCCTTGTGTTACTGTGAAATATATAGAGCTACAGACACTGACTTGCTCCTTGTGTTACTGTGAAATATATAGAGCTCCAGACACTGACTTGTTCCTTGTGTTACTGTGAAATATATAGAGCTCCAGACACTAACTTGTTCCTTGTGTTACTGTGAAATATATAGAACTCCAGACACCGACTTGCTCCTTGTGTTACTGTGAAATATATAGAACTCCAGACACCGACTTGCTCCTTGTGTTACTGTGAAATATATAGAACTCCAGACACCGACTTGCTCCTTGTGTTACTGTGAAATATATAGAACTCCAGACACCGACTTGCTCCTTGTGTTACTGTGAAATATATAGAGCTCCAGACACCGACTTGTTCCTTGTGTTACTGTGAAATAAAAAGAACTCCAGACACTATCTTGTTTCTTGTGTTACTGTGAAATATATAGAACTCCAGACACCGACTTGCTCCTTGTGTTACTGTGAAATATATAGAACTCCAGACACCGACTTGCTCCTTGTGTTACTGTGAAATATATAGAACTCCAGACACCGACTTGCTCCTTGTGTTACTGTGAAATATATAGAGCTCCAGACACCGACTTGCTCCTTGTGTTACTGTGAGATATATAGAGCTCCAGACACTGACTTGTTCCTTGTGTTACTGTAAAATATATAGAGCTCCAGACAATGACTTGTTCCTTGTGTTACTGTGAAATATATACAGCTCCAGACACTGACTTGTTCCTTGTGTTACTGTGAAATATATAGAGCTCCAGACACTGACTTGCTCCTTGTGTTACTGTGAAATATATAGAGCTCCAGACACTGACTTGCTCCTTGTGTTACTGTGAAATATATAGAGCTCCAGACACTGACTTGCTCCTTGTGTTACTGTGAAATATATAGAGCTCCAGACACTGACTTGCTCCTTGTGTTACTGTGAAATATATAGAGCTCCAGACACTGACTTGCTCCAGACACTCTGTGAAATATATAGAGCTCCAGACACTGACTTGCTCCTTGTGTTACTGTGAAATATATAGAACTCCAGACACTGACTTGTGCTCCTTGTGTTACTGTGAAATATATAGAACTCCAGACACCGACTACTGTGAAATATATAGAGCTCCAGACACTGACTTGTTCCTTGTGTTACTGTGACTGTGAATATATAGAGCTCCAGAGAGCTCCTTGTGTTACTGTGACTCCAGACAATGACTTGTTCCTTGTGTTACTGTGAAATATATAGAGCTCCAGACACTGACTTGTTCCTTGTGTTACTGTGAAATATATAGAGCTCCAGACACTGACTTGCTCCTTGTGTTACTGTGAAATATATAGAGCTCCAGACACTGACTTGTTCCTTGTGTTACTGTGAAATATATAGAGCTCCAGACACTAACTTGTTCCTTGTGTTACTGTGAAATAAAAAGAACTCCAGACACTATCTTGTTTCTTGTGTTACTGTGAAATATATAGAACTCCAGACACCGACTTGCTCCTTGTGTTACTGTGAAATATATAGAACTCCAGACACCAACTTGCTCCTTGTGTTACTGTGAAATATATAGAGCTCCACCGACTTGCTCCTTGTGTTACTGTGAAATATATAGAGCTCCAGACACTGACTTGCTCCTTGTGTTACTGTGAAATATATAGAGCTCCAGACACTGACTTGCTCCTTGTGTTACTGTGAAATATATAGAGCTCCAGACACTGACTTGTTCCTTGTGTTACTGTGAAATATATAGAGCTCCAGACACTGACTTGTTCCTTGTGTTACTGTGAAATACTTGCTCCTTGTGTTATATATAGAGCTCCAGACACTGACTTGTTCCTTGTGTTACTGTGAAATATATAGAGCTCCAGACACTGACTTGCTCCTTGTGTTACTGTGAATATATAGAGCTCTTGTGTTACTGTGAAATATATAGAGCTCCAGACACTGACTTGCTCCTTGTGTTACTGTGAAATATATAGAGCTCCAGACACTGACTTGCTCCTTGTGTTACTGTGAAATATATAGAGCTCCAGACACTGACTTGCTCCTTGTGTTACTGTGAAATATATAGAGCTCCAGACACTGACTTGCTCCTTGTGTTACTGTGAGATATATAGAGCTCCAGACACTGACTTGCTCCTTGTGTTACTGTGAGATATATAGAGCTCCAGACACTGACTTGCTCCTTGTGTTACTGTGAAATATATAGAGCTCCAGACACTGACTTGCTCCTTGTGTTACTGTGAAATATATAGAGCTCCAGACACTGACTTGCTCCTTGTGTTACTGTGAGATATATAGAGCTCCAGACACTGACTTGCTCCTTGTGTTACTGTGAGATATATAGAGCTCCAGACACTGACTTGCTCCTTGTGTTACTGTGAGATATATAGAGCTCCAGACACTGACTTGCTCCTTGTGTTACTGTGAGATATATAGAGCTCCAGACACTGACTTGCTGTGAGATATATAGAGCTCCAGACACTGACTTGCTCCTTGTGTTACTGTGAGATATATAGAGCTCCAGACACTGACTTGCTCCTTGTGTTACTGTGAAATATATAGAGCTCCAGACACTGACTTGCTCCTTGTGTTACTGTGAAATATATAGAGCTCCAGACACTGACTTGCTCCTTGTGTTACTGTGAGATATATAGAGCTCCAGACACTGACTTGCTCCTTGTGTTACTGTGAGATATATAGAGCTCCAGACACTGACTTGCTCCTTGTGTTACTGTGAAATATATAGAGCTCCAGACACTGACTTGTTCCTTGTGTTACTGTGAAATATATAGAGCTCCAGACACTGACTTGCTCCTTGTGTTACTGTGAGATATATAGAGCTCCAGACACTGACTTGCTCCTTGTGTTACTGTGAGATATATAGAGCTCCAGACACTGACTTGCTCCTTGTGTTACTGTGAAATATATAGAGCTCCAGACACTGACTTGCTCCTTGTGTTACTGTGAAATATATAGAGCTCCAGACACTGACTTGTTCCGTATATTACTGTGAAATATATAAAGTTACACACAGACGCATTCCTGGTATTACAGTGATACAAACAAATAAAGTTACACACAAACTTGTTCCTGGTATTACAGTAATACAAACAAATAAAGTTACACACAAACTTGTTCCTGGTATTACAGTGATACAAACATGTAAAGTTACACACAAACTTGTTCCTGGTATTACAGTGATACAAACATGTAAAGTTACACACAAACTTGTTCCTGGTATTACAGTGATACAAACATGTAAAGTTACACACAAACTTGTTCCTGGTATTACAGTGATACAAACTGACTTGCGTGTAAAGAGCTTACACACAAACATGTTCCTGGTATTACAGTGATACAAACATGTAAAGTTACACACAAACTTGTTCCTGGTATTACAGTGATACAAACGTGTAAAGTTACACACAAACTTGTTCCTGGTATTACAGTGATACAAACATGTAAAGTTACACACAAACTTGTTCCTGGTATTACAGTGATACAAACATGTAAAGTTACACACAAACTTGTTCCTGGTATTACAGTGATACAAACATGTAAAGTTACACACAAACTTGTTCCTGGTATTACAGTGATACAAACATGTAAAGTTACACACAAACTTGTTCCTGGTATTACAGTGATACAAACATGTAAAGTTACACACAAACTTGTTCCTGGTATTACAGTGATACAAACGAGTAAAGTTACACACAAACTTGTTCCTGGTATTACAGTGATACAAACGGTAAAGTTACACACAAACTTGTTCCTGGTATTACAGTGATACAAACATGTAAAGTTACACACAAACTTGTTCCTGGTATTACAGTGATACAAACATGTAAAGTTACACACAAACTTGTTCCTGGTATTACAGTAATACAAACAAATAAAGTTACACACAAACTTGTTCCTGGTATTACAGTGATACAAACATGTAAAGTTACACACAAACTTGTTCCTGGTATTACAGTGATACAAACATGTAAAGTTACACACAAACTTGTTCCTGGTATTACAGTGATACAAACATGTAAAGTTACACACAAACTTGTTCCTGGTATTACAGTGATACAAACGAGTAAAGTTACACACAAACTTGTTCCTGGTATTACAGTGATGCAAACGAGTAAAGTTACACACAAACTTGTTCCTGGTATTACAGTGATGCAAACGAGTAAAGTTACACACAAACTTGTTCCTGGTATTACAGTGATGCAAACGAGTAAAGTTACACACAAACTTGTTCCTGGTATTACAGTGATGCAAACGAGTAAAGTTACACACAAACTTGTTCCTGGTATTACAGTTATACAAACAAATAAAGTTACACACAAACTTGTTCCTGGTATTACAGTTATACAAACATGTAAAGTTACACACAAACTTGTTCCTGGTATTACAGTTATACAAACAAATAAAGTTACACACAAACTTGTTCCTGGTATTACAGTTATACAAACATGTAAAGTTACACACAACCTTCTTCCTGGTATTACAGTGATACAAACAAATAAAGTTACACACAAACTTGTTCCTGGTATTACAGTGATACAAACATGTAAAGTTACACACAAACTTGTTCCTGGTATTACAGTGATACAAACAAATAAAGTTACACACAAACTTGTTCCTGGTATTACAGTTATACAAACATGTAAAGTTACACACAAACTTCTTCCTGGTATTACAGTGATACAAACAAATAAAGTTACACACAAACTTCTTCCTGGTATTACAGTGATACAAACATGTAAAATTACACAAACTTGTTCCTGGTATTACAGTGATACAAAGCTTACCTGAAGTTTTTTAATTTCCTTTTTGAGATCTGCTTCATATTTTTCTTTCTGGTTATTGTTACCTGCACTTTGAACCTATAAATAACAAATTGGGGTTTTCTTCAAAACTTTGTTTCAACACAATAATGTTCAGCTAAGAAAACAGGAACATCAAAACATACTTGTATAGATAAAGTGTGGTAAACTTATCCTAAAACTGGAATATAAAGAACAGTGAAACATTACGGTCCAAACTATACATGAAATTTAAATTAATAAATTTTTGTAGATTTTCTACACTTACTATGGGTTCTAGTATTAGTAAATTAATGAAATTATTTATAATAATATGATGTGTTTACCAACTGTCTGGTTTTATTTAACGAGATCAATGGATAACCGAAGATTTATTTAAATCAGTCCACAGCATACACTATTTATTTTGGGACTTTCAAGAAATCAGTGATTATACAGGCCTGTAATTTTAAAGTTCACAAAAGATATTTTGGTTTTAATAATAGACTTTGCATAATTTATCTATGCAGATTTTGAAAACAGTATTTTTTCTATCATATAAGGATTTTGTTTTCAAAAATTTGAAAGGAACAAAACGTAGATCAAATTAATATATCATTTACCACAATGAAAAGTGTGTTTCTTAATAAAAATACAAACAAACTGAAGGAAAGAGCAGAACACTGATGTCAGATGAACATGCATCCTCATTCATCACAGTTTCTTTTAAGATATTTTTTTATCTCAAGACTACATATTGTGGTCTTTCTTTAATGTGCTGCCCCTGGAAAATATTTGAATGAGCAGCAGTAAACATCCATCATGCTGATATCCTGTCTTCCCCGACGTCTTGATGAAACTGTTTTTCCTTCTCTTATGGCACAAAGATTTTCAGAGAAATTGTCAATATTTGAGTGTAAAAAATGAAATTTCAAGCTGATATTACAACCCAACTGTTTAAATGTATCAAACATGTGATTTACAATATTTTCATAATTTGGGTCCTTGTTGTTTCCTAAAAGCTTGTCAATAACATCTCTAAAAGCAATCAACATTTCTTTTTCATCTTTCCTCGCTGTTCACCTGAAGTCAATTTCCTAATCTGAAACCCAACACAAATTCCTTCTTTAAGTTTTGCTTCTGAGAGAGCAGGGAATTACCCATATCAAATCCATGAACAACAGAGCTTACAGCAGATTAACTTCTGATTTTTCCTTTTGTTTCAAGTATTGTAGCCTTACACATCACCAGAACAAGAATAGCAGTCATCTCCATGGTTTATAGGTTCATATCAAACCAATGGAATCCCAAATACAAACACTTTTTCTTTGGTTTATTCCATTATCTCAACTCTTTGACACAAGTGGTGCAAACTATGTGGAGCAAATGAATTGTCTTGGTCCCCAAATTTTATTTAAAATATGCATATTTTTTTGATGAATTTATGATGTTTTGCCTTATTTCTTTACAACAAATTTACCATAAATATAACAGAACATGTATGGATAATTTAAACAAATTCTTGTTGCCATAACAATTAAAACATAATGTCAAAGTGCAAAGAGAAATAATACATCATGTGGCCTATTAACCATTTATATATTAGCAGCATGTTTCTCTTGAGTACTCTTGGATACCATTTTTGGATTCAACAAACAGGAATTGCTGTAGAACATGTAAAAATTAAGACATTAAAACCATTGTAGGCCTGTGTTATCAATGTGAAAGTTTTAAACTCAATGAATTAATAAACCTTAATGCAAAATAAAATAACCTTCCATCTACACATACTGAAAAAACGTGAACTGAAACTAAAAAGGATAATTGACAACTAAAACAAAAATTCATTAAATGGATGACAGAAAATAACAATTAGTGGTAATTAAAGATCACTTCACAAACCTAGCACACAATGATATTCCACATGTACTACAGAAATCTACTGCTAATATCCATTAATCAACAGGATCATTATTCATTAGTGTACCATGACCTTAAAAACCATACAAGCAAACAAAAAGAGTGTATACTACAATCTTATAATTTTCTTTTGTTCTGTTTTTATTCTGGAGACTGCCAATATTTCAAGTTGTATGTACATTTCCTATTTGGTGAATGACCATCATGTTGAAAATACCATCACACAGTGACCATTATCTTTGTTTTTCAAACATACACTGATCCTCTGCAAAACATTTTTTTTAATAAATAAATAAATGCTTTACTCTCATGATAATGTTAACACTACAATTTTAAACAAAGAATCAAAAATCAAGATATTTTTATTAAGCCTTAACCTCAAGCCAGATGGACTCTCTGTTTCACATTGTGTAAATAAACTACCCATACTAGGATGGTGAAATAACCTTATCCAAACACTATCTTACAATGTTAACCATTTACTAGTTTTTCCTTATTACACATTTAACAAAACTGGGTTTTATTACTGAATGACCAAACCATTTGATTTTGCAACACAGCAAGGCTTATACCAAGATCTATGCAAAAACTAAGGAAAATGCTTGAAAGTCAAAAAATGGTAAATATATTCTATATAGGAAGCTCATTGTAATTAACTAATAAAAACAAACATTATTAGTTATGTTTGACAATAAGTCGTACAGTATGGACATTTGGCTGTTTTGTTATTAGTTTCTCTGAACAAAAAGGAGGTTGGACCACCATTAGATCTGTACCTGCATGTACAATATTAAATAATACAGTTACAAACTTATTTAACGAAACAGCTAGTGGGGTTTGACACAATCCCTTTCCTAAAGCCATGCCTGGTCATAAACAATGAAAACAGTTATTACATCTTAAAAAGAATGGAGACAATGGTTAAAAAATGCTAAACTCCACAGACCTGCATCAGTTTATACCTTATCTTTCATTCATGCCTGCTGTTTATACAACATTAAAGAATATAGTTATGCAATTATGAGAAACATAAAACACTGCAAAAAACCCAATAAATTAACTATTTATTTAGTATGTAAGTAACTGTAGTTGTCAGTAAGTACTGCTAACCAGTTGTCTTCCCCCAAAGCAACAATTCAAAATTACTGACACTGGCAGGTAGACTTGGCAACTTTGTATTAACAAAGGAAGAATGAACAAAACAAGCAGCAGTAGATATTTAGTCATACACCCACAAACCATGACGAAAAACTTGACCATTATGTGGCTTTGTATGACTTGCTTCAATTCAGCAGCATTTAAAGCAGCCACAGTTAAAAGGTTAAATATGGTTTTAAATTAGTGATTTTTGTGGCTCACATTTTGTTTCATCATGATTCTTACCATTAAATACTACTATATACTTAATCTCAAGTTCCTCACCTTCTGCCAAATGTCTTCAAAAGTTTCAACACCTTCCGTTACCTTTTTCATACACCTTTCTATTTCACCTAGAAAAAAAATTAGAGCTAAAAATTCAACTAAAATTTCAGCCAAAGTTCCTTTAAAACTTATTCACAAAAAAGTGTTAGCCATGCTAAAAAAATTTATGAATTGTATATCCTTTGAATTAATTACTCAGGTTACATAAATTGTCTGAAATTGTTATATTTTCAATTTCATATCTTCTTAACCCTATAATAACAATGTGTTATCAAACAAGCTAAACTTCCTTATGACAGTAGACTCGTCCTTCAGGGCACCTATAACACATCTCAAGTGGCTCTTGAATTAGTAATGTTCTGTGGAATACTAAGATTTACTTGTCTTTTACACAGGTTTGGTCACATATGACCACACATTTTTGTCTATGACAGAGAAATTACAAAAGGTGTTTGTTTTACTAACGTTCTAGTGCTTTTTTGTGTACGATGGCATAACAGCAATGACAATTATAAGTCCTGAACTGAATACCAATGAAATTAGACATGTTCGAGTAAGACATCAGTGAGGACTCGTTTTGCTTATGAAAGCTAATTTTCATGAAGTTCTGATGTCTCAAAACATCTTGTTGTTGGAAAAAATAAGTTTAATAAGTTATTATTAACTTCTTAGTATCACTATCTCTAATCATTCAGTATTTTTATAATAGATACACTAATGAGTAACAATATTAGTAGGTGTAATGAGAGATGAATATAAACCCACACTCTGGTTAGTGTACAAATTACCCCACATTTTAGTTCTAGGTTTAATATACTACAAAATTTATTTTGTGATGATAATTACATTCACTAGGATAAAAATCACAAAATAAAAGAAACAACTCCTCAAACACTGTTGTTAAAACTTAAACTTTTCATATTTAACATACCAGAACAGGAAATGCATCACATTTAGGGTAAAACTGTTTTTTAGCCTTGGACTTTCATTTTTAAGGGCACCAAGTCCAAACAAAGGTTACTGGAGGGCACTAAAACCACAGAACATGTTAATGTTAACAGAACATAAATGAGGTTCTCTCTTAGTTTAGTAAGCACAGTACTAATTTTGGAGGCTTTGTAATTTATTCTATACTTTCATATTATCAGGTAGGTATTATTATTAACTTTAACCAATGAGACTAAGTGACAGTTCATCAACAACAATATTTTAATAAATTATTTTAAACAGTAATGGAAACTTCAACAAACTAGTTTATGACATGAAATAAACATTACTAACAATAGTTTAGTTGTGCATGAATTCTAAACACAGGCTAGTGCCAATAAACAGCAAACTTAATGTGCACTACAGTTTAACATATGGTCATAACCTATAAATCACACTGCAATGCATGACTTGCTATTTATAACTCAGCAATGTTAATCCTAACAACTTAATATAATAGGCTTAAAACTTTGGTGGATTTGCACAAGGTATTTAGAATCAAATTATTAATATACCCTATTTCTCTACAAAAATCAGGATGTAATCTATACATCTGCTGCCACTAAAAAGTTCTGCATCATTCATTCTCTTTAACTCTCTCCTTCTCAGCATGTTTTATACAAGAAGGATTTTCAGACACTTCACTGCTACCAGCATACATTGATCATTATGTACTGCTGATGACACTATGGGTTTGTTATTTAAGTACTGACCTGAATTATTTGCTATTATTAAGAGCCTACAGTGTGGTACGACTCAAATCACAGTAAATACTTCATGTCCCCTGCCATCTGTATATTGTGATAGATATTTTGTAACAAGGTAGTTCCCTGCCATCTGTATATTGTGATAGATATTTTGTAACAAGGTAGTTCCCTGCTATCTGTATATTGTGATAGATATTTTGTAACAAGGTAGTTCCCTGCTATCTGTATATTGTGATAGATATTTTGTAACAAGGTAGTTCCCTGCTATCTGTATATTGTGATAGATATTTTGTAACAAGGTAGTTCCCTGCTATCTGTATATTGTGATATATATTTTGTAACAAGGTAGTTCCCTGCTATCTGTATATTGTGATAGATATTTTGTAACAAGGTAGTTCCCTGCTATCTGTATATTGTGATAGATATTTTGTAACAAGGTAGTTCCCTGCTATCTGTATATTGTGATAGATATTTTGTAACAAGGTAGTTCCCTGCTATCTGTATATTGTGATAGATATTTTGTAACAAGGTAGTTCCTGCTATCTGTATATTGTGATATATATTTTGTAACAAGGTAGTTCCCTGCTATCTGTATATTGTGATAGATATTTTGTAACAAGGTAGTTCCCTGCTATCTGTATATTGTGATATATATTTTGTAACAAGGTAGTTTCTATAGGTTTTAAGTCCAGCATTTGTCATTCTCAAAAAATTTTTCCTTTACTGCAGTACACGTTATAATTTTATATCATGAGAGCCTGAAGGCCAAAGGGATACTAAAAAAGTGGCCACATGATAATAACTTTTAGTCATTTCATGAGGTCACAATGGCCTTTCTGAATAATTGCTGGTGGGAATTACCTGCACCAATATGCTATAAACTTTCAGAAAACCATCTTTCATCTACCTCATCTTCATATGGTGGAACCTGTGTTACACAGACAGAAAACCATCTTTCATCTACCTCATCTCTATATGGTGGAACCTGTGTAACACAGACAGAAAACCATCTTTCATCTACCTCATCTCTATATGGTGGAACCTGTGTAACACAGACAGAAAACCATCTTTCATCTACCTCATCTCTCAACACGTAGGAGTAGAATCTGAGTGAGGCAGAAAAATATTTTTGATTAAATATTAATTTCTTATTCAATTAATAATTTCTTTAAATATTAATAAATTCTTGTTTAATTAATAATTTCTTTAAATATTAATAAATTCTTGTTTAATTAATAATTTGCTTAAAGTTTTAAATGTTTGTTTAGCATTTCTACCTCCATGTACAACATCAGTTCTACAGCCACTAGATAATAGAATTATACAGAGTATAAAATTGAAATACAGAAAACTGATGCTTCAGCATATTATTACAAACATGGACGACTGTAAGAGAGCATCTGAAATGACCATGAAAATTTGTGTGTTAGATGCAATTTCATTTTTAAGCCATTCAATCAAATGTGTAAAAGATTGTGGACAAGTTGTTTGTTATGATGATTCTTGTGAAATCCAAACTCTGAGAAGATTGATGCAGATGATTCTGTGAAAGTTTTGTGAATGTTGACAAGAATGTTTTTACAGAAACTGATTTAAAATCTATAATGGAATCTCAAGATAGTAACAATGTGAGAGATTCAGAAGATGAACAAAATGGAAAAGATAGTGAAGAAATAGAAATTCCAACTTCATCACAAGTGTTGAGTTATATTAACGCTATCAAATTGTATGCAAAAATGAAGGGAGGAAATGAACTTCATTAAAAGGCTGAAGAATTGGCATTCTCTTTTAACTTCATGAGAAAACCCATTAAAAAATGAAACAGTTGAAATTGGACACTTTCTTCAAATAAATTTGATAAAAATTTTGTGTACTTGTGTATATTTTGAATGTCTTTTTGTTCTTATTCTTAAATATAGCATAAACAGTATAATAACTTTATTCACAAACGTCTTACTTCTCTTGAGTCAAGCGAATATAATTTCCGCTCAAAAATTATACATAAAGAAACGCACGTTCACTGTCTAACCTGGAAATTTTACTAAGTTCTGTCCAATTCCACCTTAAACATGTTTTACTGTGTGTGTGTGTGTGTGTGTGTGTGTGTGTGTGTGTGTGTGTATACATATATTTTAAAACTTAAAGCCAGCCCTTACCATTCATGATAGTCCTAAAACGACTTGAATTTATGGTGCATCAGTTATCCTCAAGAATGACGAACACTGAAATCCAATATTGTCAAAAAATGACACTACTGTTTATGTTAATATAAAGATCCATCTTTTGTTATATTCTGAAGTATTTAACTGTCTAGACGATAGTACGTAACAGTGAATGTCAAAGGTTTTACTGATTGAAATTCAAAACTTAATTTAACTACTTTATAATCAATGTATTTCAATAAACCTGCCACCAACAGAGAGTTCACAAATTAGATCTTAATATTATACACAAACTTTGAAAGAAAAATATTTAAATATACTATCAACCTTCACTCTGTGCACCGTGACACGTTAACATTTTAAATAATTTTCTTTGGCTTCTGAGTTTTAATACAAATTACAAACTTAAAGATATTGTTATGATATAATTTAACCTTAAGGCCTAAAATCATCTTGTTCTAACTACATATAAATCAGAAAGTCCAACCAACATGCCAGAACTTCCTATTGCATACAGTCTTTCACAGGAAAGTCAATTAATTATTATGTATTACATTATTTGTAACCAATAAAAATATTTTAATTCACTGAATGTTAGCTCCTCCTCACAACAGTTTTGAACTATTCAACATATGGATACAAGGTTGATACTGTCAAGTTCAGCTGAATGTTAGCTCCTCCTCACAACAGTTTTGAACTATTCAACATATGGATACAAGGTTGATACTGTCAAGTTCAGCTGAATGTTAGCTCCTCCTCACAACAGTTTTGAACTATTCAACATATGGATACAAGGTTGATACTGTCAAGTTCAGCTGAATGTTAGCTCCTCCTCACAACAGTTTTGAACTATTCAACATATGGATACAAGGTTGATACTGTCAAGTTCAGCTGAATGTTAGCTCCTCCTCACAACAGTTTTGAACTATTCAACATATGGATACAAGGTTGATACTGTCAAGTTCAGCTGAATGTTAGCTCCTCCTCACAACAGTTTGAACTATTCAACATATGGATACAAGGTTGATACTGTCAAGTTCAGCTAAGGTAATTAGTTTAATGTACTTAGTTATAAATCCAGTTAAATTGGTTACAAAATACTGTATGCTTTGTGTACATTACCACTTTGTTTTCTAAATTGAATATTTGAAATAAATACAAATTCAGTAAAGTACAAACAAACTGGGTGCAGCTGTTATCAAGAATCACTGCAGAGAAGTACACAACCCACCATTAAAAACCATATACTTCATTTACTGTCATAAAAGGAATTAATGTAAAATCAGAAGCTGTGTCAGATAAAAAAAAAAGTTTAGGTACAGATATGAAATGCACGTTACATAATCCAATATTATGTTTGAAAGTAATTTGTCTCTACCTTATTTTACAGGTTTAATAGTGAGTTTAAAAAGTACTGTTACAAGTCTAAAGCTCTTTAAGACAGATTGTTGTTTTCTGTTATCTGCAGTCATTCAAGAAAGAAGTAAAAGATAGTAATGTCTGTAGTCTGTAAATTGGAAAGAGCTAGTACTGCATTACACTACAGATAAAACTTCTGTTGAGGAGGTTGTATAAACTATGAAATTTTAAAAAGGCAAGATCAAAAATATATTTAACCCTTTCAGCACGGTTGGCGACCTCAGTTGACTTGAAGGCTCAGCACTGCAGGCAATCTTCGTTGACAAGATGTAAACAATAAACCCTTGTGGCTAATTATCATAATCACACAAACCTGTAGACCCACTTGAGACTAAAACCACGTGTATTCATTGTTTACTTGAGATTCCCAGCTGGTATTTAAACAGGAGGTCCCGTGATTTCTTTATTTTCCAGTCTGTGTAGATCATACTGTTCATTGTTTCAGAAGACGCCTTCCTTGCATATTCTCTTGATACTTGTGATGTCGTTACAATGCTGAAAGGAAAAGCTTATACCACTAAAGAAGTAATCCATATCATTTTTAACAATGAAGTGAGTGACACAGTTTGAGCCAGATGATAATGAAAGCTTACTTGTAATGGATGAGAGTAATAATGAAGACATTCGTGGCCTGGAATCTGCCCCAGCTTTAGGTAAGAACATGGTGTACTTAGGGTCATATAACTTATTGCATAAACTGACTGACCAAGGCCAGTTCTCTACATTTTCATATATTGTCCATAGGAAAAAATATAAATATAACGTACATACATACATGGAATGTCAGAAAAGTGCTACATCTCTATGTACAAGAGTTTTTGGTTTTATTTTGTAGATGCCCCTAGCACTTCCAGTGGTGGTCCTCGTGGACGATCAAGGAGTGTATATTCCTGGAGGTCCAGAGGTACAAGGGGAAGTCAGAGGAGAGGTAGAGCAGTTAGTATAGCACAGCTCCAAGCTCCCCCTGAAAGTGATAATGAACCTGAAGACCAAAACCACAAGATGGTTGGAAAATCTACAGAGGTAGTGCCACAAGATGGTTAGGAAATCTACAGAGGTAGTGCCACAAGATGGTTAGGAAATCCTAAAATCATTTTTGCATTTTACTAACAATGAGCATGATCAGCCAAACAGTGGAAATCCAAATTATGATCCACTGTGGAAAATACGGGATCTGATGAATCTCTGTGAACCAAAACACTTTGCAGAATATGCCCCACAACATGAGCTGTTCACTGATGAAAGTGTCATCAAATTCAAAGGGAGAGTTCATCTCAAACAGTATTTACCATCAAAACCCACAAGATGGGACATCACACAATGCAAATTATGTGAAAGCAAATCTGGATATGCTTTGAAAATTATTACATATTGTGGGAAAATACCATAGTGCCTGTGGCTGGATACTCAGTCACAGAGACTATATGTTTGAATCTACTGGAGGAGTTTTGGAATAACGGACATATAGTCTTCACGGACAACTTTTATTCTTCACCATCTTTATTCAAACACTTAGAGATGAATGGAACTGGGGCTTGTATCACAGTTAAGGCTGGACAGAAACGCCATCAGATATCCACCCTACAAGATTGTGTCTTAGCAAAAGAGATCCACCGGTACGTATGCATGGTGGTCATATGGTAGCATGTGCTTGGCATGACACTAAACGTGTGCTTTTTTTTTTTTTTTTTTAAATTGACCATTTCAACAAATGGTACCACAGATAAAAGAATTTGATCCAGAGTAGAGCCTGGTGGATACAGAAATGTGAGAAAACCACTGAATGCTCAAATATACAACCAATACATGGGTGGAGTAGACATCATGGACCAGAAGCTGAGAATCCTATGTATCCACACAAAGGTACCAAGTGGTATTTTACCATTTACCATCGGCTTAGAGAAGTAGCTCTTGTTAACAGATATATAATATATATTACACATTATAATATAATATATTACATATATTGTGCAGACTGCAAGAGCAACGGTGAAAACCTGGTATGTCTAAGACTATTCAAAGAGCAGATTATTCAAAATTTGCTGGAGGGATATGTCAGCAAAACCAAACGAAAAGGAAGACCAAGTACTTCTAAAGGTCAGCACTTGGTGGAAAGACATAGTATTGGACAATATGAGGACAAAAAACACAAATATGATTGTACTGTTTGCAGGGATAGATACACAGCTGGATGGAAAAGAAAGCAGACTAATTATTTATGTAAACAGTGCAATCTCCCCATGTGCTTTTTACCATGCCATGAGATATATCATAAGCACAAAGACTATCGACGGGCTGCTGTATACAATTTATAATAAACTATTGTGCTTTACATGGCATTTGTGTATCAGGGTGTCTTCCTTTATTCCTGTTATTCTTATGTATTGAATTTAACATATGTAGTACTGGGTAAAATCACTGAATATTTCAGGAACTTTTGTTGAGTTATTGATGAGATATCATGCTTTTAGTACTGATACCATAATGAGTTGAAGTATCAAAAATACATATTCAGCACCATAACAAACATTACAATTTTTTATTCAGTGCTAAAAGGGTTAATCTTAACACAATCACCTTCCACTCAGAAAAGTCAGAGTTAACATAACCACCTTCCACTCAGACTAGTCAGTTTATGTCTTTTTTAGTGTGCAATAGACTTGTAATGTCAACTGAAGAGACAATACACTGTGTGCAGTTTCATGGAGGTAAGGTTGGTCAGAATGACCAAATTCATACAGAAAGGGTTATAATACAATCCGGCTAATTCACGTTACAATTTTCCTCTTTTTAGGAACATACTTATTCTGAATTAATAGCAAGTAATTCTTAAACATATTACAAATTCTATCCCATAATACCTTTTTATCCTAATTCATTAACACTAATCTTGTCTCAAAGCTTCAAAACTGGTTTTCTGAAATGTGAGAAATTAATTTAAAACCAAATTAATAAAAAGCTCCCTGTTACATAAACAGCCCCCCAACAAAAAGCCTCTTTCTCAGGAGATGACTCCATGCAATTCTAACCAATGTTTCAAAAATTACATCTTCCATGATAAAACAATAGTAGATAACAGTATTTACAGCTCTTAACTTCAGAACCTCTGATTTTTTATCTGTTGCACCTTACATAATGTCAGTATATAATTGTCTAGTGTCTGATGAAGTCATATTTTACCAGTATTCTCAAGAAAAGATCATTATTGACTGTTGTTTTTTATCTCACATTCTCTAAAACATCCAATAGACAAAAATCAACAAAACAATGGGAAAAAAATTAGGTTACTATAAAACCAAAAACCTAAAAAGAAAAGTTTAAAGTACACGTTTAAACAAAATATTAAAAGTGAAAATTAAAAAAAATTACCAAAATCTACATATGAGAAAAAACATCAAAAACCAGACAAATTATTTAACAAAAATTCAAGATAAACGAATTCCTTATAGGAAAAAAAAGTGTGACAGTATAAAAAAAACTGTTCATATCGAATACAAGAGAACTAATTATCATTAATTATCATTAATTATCATTAATTACAAGAGAACTAATTATCATTAATTACAAGAGAACTAATTATCATTAATTTAAACTGTCCGGTACAACGGGATATTAACTGTTCATATCGAATACAAGAGAACTAATTATCATTAATTTAAACTGTCTGGTACAACGGGATATTAACTGTTCATATCGAATACAAGAGAACTAATTATCATTAATTTAAACTGTCCGGTACAACGGGATATTAACTGTTCATATCGAATACAAGAGAACTAATTATCATTAATTTAAACTGTCCGGTACAACGGGATATTTAGAAGGTTACAAAAGATCAAGAACATTAGTAAAACAGGGAATTGGGACACCAAAATGGATGTATAAAAATGGTTGGTTGAAAATAAAGTTTTTATTAATGATAAATTGAACAATATTCCTCACCCTAAACAGTCAAGAGATGGAAATAAAACAGGATGACTGCATTATTTATGAGTTAGTTAAGAAGAAATTGGGAAGTTTAAAAAATAAGGCTCCTAGACCAGATAATATTTCAACTACAGACTTAAATGAGGTTTAACACTGGATATATGAGTTACCTGCTATTTTTTTTTGTCAGTCTTAATAGTGGATAGGTTCAAGAGGTTTGGAAGTTAGCTAATGTTACTTCTCTTTTCAAGTGAGGTAACAGAAGTAGTCCAAATAATTATTCATAGGCCTATTTGTCTTAAATCAGTTGTTGGAAAAATTTTGCAATGCTTGTTAAAAGATGCCTCATTTAACAAAGCTTAGAGTTTTAATAAATAGTCAACACTGTTTCACTAAGGGAAAACTTTGCCTTACAAATCTTTGAGATTTTTTGAAAAATTAACTGCTTATGTAGATAAGGGTAAGATGTAGATTTGGTGTATCTGGATTTTCAGAAAATATTTGACAAGTTGTCACATAAAAAACTTGTAAAAAAATTATCTCTGTAGCTCTACTAAAGCTTACATCACTCACAAGCTTAAAACTAAACTCAATGTGGCAAATCTAAATCATCTTTAATTTACCACAAAAGTGAACAGAAATTTGTTAGTACTTTTAAAGTAGACTTGACATCTGTTAAATATACCAGACTATTCAGTGTAGGTAATATTTCTTCTGAGTGTTAATATTTAGTTTTTCATAAGAAAATAGTTAAAAATAATTATTTTAAAGCAACAGTTGAGTCTGTTATGTAACTTAGTAAGAGTTGAACATTATGTTTACAATTCATTGTTGTCAAAATTTAACTAATACTGTAAATGTCACATTACTCAAATCTTTATTTTTCAAAGCCTCAGTGAAAAAGCTGCACACAAGAACAAATTGATAATAATAAAAGAGAATTACAAAAGCAAAGTTCAGTAAACTTCAGTTAGAAAACAAAGTTAGCCAGCATGCAAGTGAATGGTCATAGAGGGTAACATTTTAAAGTGAGTTTTATAGTTTAACAGAGATAAGGAAAATAATTTGTCTTGTCAAAGTATGTTCTAAAGTAAATGAACCCATCTGTGTGGACTTTGACAAAAAGGAGAAAATTATTTAAAGTTTGGAAAGAGACTTATCAAGGTAACGTAACTGAATTATTCACTGATACTATCACGATAAGGGTATAGAAAAATACTCTATCTTATCAATTGCATTCTGAAATAATTGAATCATTGTCTGAGTGGACATTTGACAAGAAAAGAACTAACTAGTGTTAAAAACACAACTGTGATGTTTATAAAGAATATTTGTACACAAGTTAAACTTGTTTTTAATACATTTTAAATCAAATGGTGTGTATGCTGTTTGTTTATTGTTGAATGTGTTGCCAGTGAGTTACAGACACCTAGCTATTACGTAAAATCCTGACAATAACAAAGAAGCCACCTCTGAACATCACACCAAAACACTTTACAATCAAATGAAAATTTTAAACTTGTGACAATTTTCTTCACATAAAATTCACAGAATATTTTAATTCAATCTATCCAGCTCATAGCTACAAAGTAATTATACTATGATTTTTAAAAATGTATGCATATGTTAACAAACTTTTGCAAGTTACTAGTAAACAATAAAAGCTTTCATAACAAAAATCAGGTTTTTGAATTAAGTACTAAGATATTTTAATTAAAAACTTTCTTGTAAATTGTTTTCCAGAATGTTGACTAGGCAACAAGCAGAGTAATTTTCATTCTAAGATTGAAAATACTTGTTTGCATGAGAAAATTTTCAAATTTCATGTGCAAAATCTTTATAGCTACCAGATAATAATTATGAAATGTTTTTTCAAACTATTTTATCTGTTATTTTCATTATCAAATCAGAATCTCTGTACAAGTTCAATAGATTTGACCAATCTCTTAACTACCATTAGAAAGTCGGGAAATATACATGAAAGAAGTTTTTTCTTTGTACAATGACTACAAATAATAACTCTAAAAAACAAATATTAACCTAAATACTTAAATCTCATAACATTTTACATATATAAAAATTCTAATTTTTCTTGTACTGATCTTAGTGTCTCACCGATATTACACAAGTTCAATGATGCAGAACACATGCACTAATGTTACCGTATCTAATAGTATAAAACTGGCTTTTAACAAAGTGACTTGCCTTGGCTGTGTTCTAGTGGACCATTATTTTGTTCATACTTATTTATTAATACTAATAGTTGTAGTACTAGTAGTATCACAACTGGTAACAGTATTAGTGAATATTTAATGGGTGTCAAGTTGCAGCACAATCTAAACCGATGATGTCCAGTTCATACTCTAAGCACAGATCGAAAAATAGACTTGCCAAATAATACGTCATGTGATGGTATTAGTAGTGAATAGTATATCATAAAGTATATATTCAGGAAAAGAAAACGTGAAGTATTATAAACAATTGATGTGAAACACGTAAGTCACAGCAACTGGATCAGCAGAAAGCCCTATAGGTGAAACAGAGTTAGACATTTATTTTATAACCATGCCTCCTTTTATACATAAAGTTAAAACTGAAAGGTCAAAGACACGGTCACTGTCCTTTTGAGGTACTGACGTAAGAGATACCGATATAAATTATAAGCCTCTGGAAATAAGACTTAACAATTAAACAAATTATAATAGGACCACAGATTTCAAATATTTGAAAGCGCGTTGTTCCTACCTTGCAATTTTCTTCTGTCTGCCATGGCTACGAGTAAACATGTGTAGGTCTCTGTAGCATAGTAATCTACACCGAAATAACAATTCAGAATGAACACCAGATCAAAATTTAAATACTAGTTGCATTCCAACGAGCTTTGTCCCGCATAAAAATGGCTACTTTATACTTGCTTCAACGAAATCTCAAAATTTCTCAGCTGTTAGTACCCCTACGCTACAATTCGAGTCTCAAGAACACGACTAATTTACTGTATATCGTAATAATTGTTACTCAGTCTGAGTTTGTTTTTTTCAACATAACATAATTTTGACGTGGTCAACAAAGTTTTACGTTTCTTTACACTTTCGTGAAAAATATTAACTACTAAATACAAAAACAAGTGCAGGCGGACGTATACATAAGAAATAGATGTTAGAGCGCATTGTGGGATATTTGTGTGATGAGGACAAAATAATAGATGGCATTGGCTTGAATTAGCGCTTTTCGCATTTTAAATTTTAAAAGGAGATATAACAAGAAAATTTGCTTTTATTTAGAGAACTAAAAAACCGCCAAACTGAATACGCAATAAAAGTTACGTTTATCAAATCGGAAAGTTTTACCCCAGTTTCAAAACATAAAATTTGCCCCTTTCGCTGCATAACATTAAACTCTTAGGTTCAATTCTCTGCTGTGTACACAGTGAAGATAGATAACTCATTGTGCCGGTTTACGTTTAAACAAACAAGAAACATTCAGAAAATTCACTGTTTTGACTTTCAAGCTACGAGGGATGACAAAACTAGTGGTTCACGTGCAGTGAACATACAACACTGGAATCTGGTATTCAAATTCCTCTTATGAACAGAATGAAGTTAGTCTATTATGTAGCTTTGCGTTAAAAACACCAACAACAGCCTCATGTGCGATATGTTTTGTTTCATCTGATTGAAGCCCCCAGTGACAGAACGGGATGTTTGCAGATTCAGACTGCTAAAAACCTGGTTTCGATACCCGTGATGGGCAATGCACAGATAGCCCATTATGTAGCTTTATGCTTAATTCGAAATAATCAATAATCAATCTGATTGAAAAGCAGAAGGTTGAAATAAATAAGCAAACATTAATTAAGAATTTGTACAGTTTTCGTTTTTTGAGTGTGCTGAACAAAAATATGGTCAATGGATTATCTGTGCTGAGTCCACTACTGGTATCGAAACCCGAAGTGTAGTCTTATAAGTCTTCAGGCTACTAGAGTGGAAGGGTAACGAGCATTTACAAATGATCCTTATCTACAAGAAGATACTTGTAATTCTTAGGTGCTTTTTACTGATATATTTATGTTTTTTTCATAAATGAGGTGCTATTTTTGTTGCACTATGTAGTCATGATCTTTCATCCAAAGTAATATGATTGTAACATAGAAACGTATAATTGTTAAACACATCAAATGACATAACCAATACTACAAACACCTATGAGTTATCAGCTTTTAGCAATATTATTCAAAACAAAGACAATGGCAGTAATTTTAGAATTACATTAAACTGTCCACACTGACCGGGCAGTCGAAAAACTGCAGGTTCGAAACTTACTTGCGACATGTTGTATCGTTGAGAAAGATACGTTACCCCATTTGTTTCAGTCTACGCAATTACATGAACTGACATCATGTAAAGGATGATAAAAGAATCTTTCTTTTTACGGTTCTCATATTTCTAGTTTCTTACCAAAAGTCTCACATCAGTTATTTGTTATTCCAAATAGGATATGGAGATAATTTAAAAGAAAACTCTTAATGGTCAGCATTTCAACAAAATAACTGGTACAAACAAAAAGATAAAACGTTTCGTATGAGACTGTAAATTTAGAGTCTTCTTTTCAATATCAAAATGTTGTCTAGGAGATTTCCTGTACCGCATGTGTAGATGTCTTACACTGTAGAAAGAGAAGGTAACTACTGATAGCCATTTTACTAGCATATAAGAAACATACAAATTCTCAAGCAAGAAAACACGCCAGAGTATTACAGATATGTGGACAAACTAGACTTATTGTTTGTCAGAAACTGCTTTAGTGATGCATATATAATAATGTAAATTTGTGGGTGTGTTGGGCTAAACATTCTTCTACAGTAGATGTCTGTGGCTTGTTGGCGATAAATTCGACAATAAATAAATAGCACACAGTCTATTTGTTTACGAAATTATATATATATATTCGAAACAGGTTAAGCATGTGTACATTTTTTTTTTTTTTTTACACTACAGAGATCATAGTTGTATCTTGGAAACTACAGTTCTCTTTTTGTTATCAAAAGTCCACTTAAGCCATTTCAATTCCTTTAGAATTCAGTTGACAAACCAAAGTATTTTTTATAACATATCTTTTAAACTGTTAATCTCACTTTAACATATCAAATATTACGTTTCTAACTTTTCTCTGACCGATCTTCTCTTTTATGTATTTTTACTCTTACTCTGTTTCCGCTCATCTAGTTGGTGCTATTTATTCGTATATCACTTTGACTTTGCAGAAATCTCCATAGCCTCTACATCAATGGATTACAAACACAACGTTTGTTAGCCTGGACATCAATGAATTACAAATATAAAATAAATACATTAATATTACTACATACACTTAACAGTCTTTTGTCTGCCAATAAGCCCCTCTTCAGGAGAAATATTTACGTATTTTTTTTCACTATATGCAAAGACTGTTTCAGCTCACCCACAAAGTCTTCTCATACAGTATGTGCTTTGGTCCCCTTGATGGATTGAATGTGTAATTTATAGTTCTATAAGTTTAATTTCCACATCATGATCTTCGCACTGCCGACTTTGCACCTCTGAATGTATGCAAGTCATTGGTGGTCTGTCTGGACAAAAACTTCTTCCAGTATAGATAGTTCTGGAATTTCCAAATGGCAAATATGATAGCCAAATACTCTCGTTTAATCACGGAGAAGTTTTTCTCACTACTTAAGAACTTTATATTTATATATATATATATGCTACTTAAAACAGTTTGTCTTCATGTTCTTATAACAATACTGCCCCAGTTCCAATGTTTGAAGCATCAGCCTAAACAATAAATGGTTTCTTGAAGTGTGTCTTTCTAAGTATTGTACAGCATGTTTGATGTAGCAGTTAGGTGGTTTGAAACAACTCTATAAGTTTCTTCAGGTGGTCTTCTCATCTTGAAGTATGTGTCAGAATGACATCAACATAGTGTTTGATGTTGTGGTGTTGTGCAACATCCTTTACATCATGCAGTTGAATATTACTGCTGATTTGACTAATCTAAATGACATCTGCTTAATTTGGTAACATCCTTCTGGTGTCATAAATGCTGACTTCTCTTTAGATCTTGTCTCCATGGGGATCTGTCAACAATCGTTACTGAGGTAGATCTTTAAAAATAACTTGTTCTCATCTAGTTTTGTAATGATAACCTTTGGTTTCCCATAGGTTTGGAGTCAAACTTCGTTATAAGATTTAGCTTCCAAATGTCTGTGCAAAAGTGGTTTGATCCGTCCCTCTTCTACGTGATTACAGTTGGTGAACAGTATGCTGAATTTGAAGGCTCAGATTTTCCAGCTTCCAACATTACTTCAACTTCCTGCTTTATCAGGTCTCTTGCACAAAGCATCTGATAGGGCTTCACTTTGACTGGCTCTCTGGCTGTGGTCTCGCTCTTGTGTTGCATAAGGCCTATTTTCCCTTTCTATCTATGAAGATATCTTCATGCTGGCACAATATGTCTTGTATCTCTTTTCTTCTGTTTGCCAATCAGTTATTTACTGCTACTGACATTTTTGTATGTCTCATCTCCACCATTTAAAGTCCAGTAGATCCTCAACTTCTAAGACAAAGCCATTGTTCAGATCTTGTTTCTATGACAACCACGCTTACCATGTCAATCTGTACATCAATAGCTGCACCTGTAAGGTCTTCTTCGCTCTCGAAATACATCTTCAACAGATTGACGTGGTAACTCATGGTTGTTCCACCAACTTTCACTTTATAGTAAATTCTGTGGACCACCTTCTGTATTATGAAAGACTTCTTTCATTGCCAAATGTGTTTGTTATTGGCTATGAGAAGCAGAACTAAAATATTTTGTCCAATATGAAATTTCAAACCTTGGCTTTCTTGTTAAGGAAGTGTTTTTATCTGTCTATGGGTTTTGCTTCTACAGTGAAGTTCTTTTGATAGGTCTAGTTCAATACTCCTTTCCAGTCCTCTGTTTTGTAAGTATCTTTTCTCTGTCTCTTGTACTTGATTTCCTCTCGGGCAGTGCCCCAAAGTTTTTGAAGTGAAGGGTATTTTTCTGTACTTCGAATTTTTACTACTGCTATGTTTCCTATCCCCAAGTTGTATATTGCTTCCTTGATAAACGAGACCTCAAGGTCTCCTACATAATATGAAGTATCCACCTTTGGTTTTGCTGAAGGAAACTTTTCTACTGTCCCATTAACTAGTACGTACAAGCATAACTTGAGTATCATCTGACCATCAAATAACAGATTGGTTCTCATTGCTGCACTACTGCACCTAGTGTCTCGTAGCACCTTTACTATCTTGTCCCCAATATATCCTTCACTTAATGGCATGTTGTAATTTGGTATCAACTATAGATATTTGTAACATGCTCTGAAAACTACTGGTACTGTTGATTTATTTGCTAACTTCAGCTGACCATTAGTCGTGCATTGATTAATCATGAAAGTGCCCTTTACTTCTTGTAGTGAATATGACCATTTGTCTTGATTCTATTTCTTCTGGCAGTAGCATCCGTGGGGCCAGTCACTTTTCTGGCAGTAGCATCCATGGGGCCAGTCACTTTTCTTCTAGTAGCATCCATGGGGCCAGTCACTTTTCTTCTAGTAGCATCCATGGGGCTAGTCACTTTTCTTGTTTTTTACCAGCACAATTTATGTAAATAGTTCCAGTTAATTTATGTTGAATTTTCCACTGTTGCTTACTAATAATGGACTTACACTCCTTTGTAATGTGTCCCATTTTATAAGAAACATAATATCTCTTCTATCATCTATCTGTTAATCTCCTGTCATCTTTGGTTTACTCTTGGTCCTGATCAGCCATCACTGTTTTTTAATGTAACTGGATATTTTGGAATTGCCAGTTGTGCTCTCTCTATGAACTTCCATATACTCTTCTACCAGCTTGATCATATCCTTCACATCTTTTGGCGCTCTATCCTTTAGGAACAGTGACATGTCAGTTGAACACGCGATCATGAACTATTCAAGTATTAATAAATCTCTCAGTCCCTCAAAACTTGGCCAGGTGGCTAAGGTGCTCTGCTCGTAGGCTAAGGGTTGCGGGTTCGAATCCCCGTCACACCAAACATGCTCGCCCTTTCAGCCATGGTGGCGTTATAATGTAATGGTCAATCCCACTATTCATTGGTGGTGGGTAGAGATGACTAATTGCCTTCCCTCTAGTCTTATACTGCTAAATTAGGAATGGCTAGTGCAGATATCCCTAGTATAGCTTTGCACGAAATTAAAAATAAATAAACTCTCAAAATTATTGTCATATTCAGGCATGTCAGTTCACCTTGTGAAGACTGCTGTAGACATACCACAAAATGAAATACATTTTCTCCAGGGAGGGGTCTAACTTCTTTGAACTTCTGGCATAAACCTTCTTCAGTAATTTCGCATAATTTTAGCAAATCCACTTTTAATTTGTCGTCGTCCGTTGCATCTCCTGATATCAAGAACAGAAACAAGACAGGAATGAATACACAAAAGTAACTTTTGCAAAAACAATTTTATTGAAGTAGGTTGATAAGTGAATATTTGTTTGTTTTTTTATAATTCAACTGTAAAATGTACATTGTTAATATTATATCAGTTTTCTCAGTTTCTCTAATTTTGGATTACATTGACTACGAAGCTGGAATAGTTCCTCTAGGACAGTACAAGTACTCAAAAGTGTTGGACTGATGTCAAGAGGATATTTACAGAACCCACGCTTTCCAACCTACAACATGTGCATACAATCAACTCCATCATGTGCTAGCTTCATGTCAATTGATAAAGAAGACATCACACCATGAAGTATGATACCATGCATACACATACAGATGTCAGGCTCCACTAACACTTTGAAGAAAAGTAGACAGCCACAATGTATTTTTTGATACTTATGAAACTCGTTTTTTTAAAAATTCAGACATCAATAACATGCACACAGTTATGCCAGTGGCATAAATACTTGAACTTCTTGATATTTTCAGTATTAATTTAGGTTATTCTTTATTTATTTATCTCTTTTTACTGGAATTGTTTGGCAAATGTTATGTTTATACACTGAAAAGTCACAAACAGTAGTTATATAAGACGTTTTGTGCTGCCATCTAGTAATAATAATTTAAAATGTTATTTAAGTAACTTATGGAAATACTATATGCTTAGAAACTTAAATCGCTGCTAAGTAGTAATTTTCCATTTTCATTATTTGTTTAGAAAATACATGTGGTAGAAAAACAAAATAATATTATTTGTATACAAGTTATAAAAACTCGATAATGTAAATTAGTTGCTGAAATAAGGATATAATTCAACTTTAGTAGTTATTTGAAAGTATTATAAAGTAACGGATTGAATGCGGAGGCCATTTTTCTTAACTCATCCCTACATATTAAGCACAACGCCGCTTAGTGTGATATTATGTAGTGAACATTAAAAGTACCCTAAAAGTTTTTTCTTTGCTGACCCAAGCTGTGCAGTATAAACCTTGAATAAGTAAAACTGCTTAAACAGTTATTCCGCTGTATGATATAGTTTGTTTGTTTTTTAATTTCGCGCAAAGCTACACGAGGGCTATCTGTGCTAGCCGTCCCTAATTTAGCAGTGTAAGACTAGAGGGAAGGCAGCTAGTCATCACCACCCACCGCCAACTCTTTTACCAACGAATAGTGGGATTGACCGTAACATTATAACGCCCCCACGGCCGAAAGGGCGAGCATGTTTGACACGACCGGGATGCGAACCCGCGACCCTCAGATTACGAGTTGCACGCCTTAACACGCTTGGCCATGCCGGGCCTCAGCAGAAAGAACGATCGTTGGATTGAAGGCAAACAATGTGTATCTTCCCGTGTATTCATCGTATCTTATATCAATTCCTTGACGAATCAAACATGCTCGCCCTTTCAGCCGTGTGGGGCGTTATAATGTGACGGTCAATCTCACTAGTCGTTGGTAAAAGAGTAGCCCAAGAGTTGGCGGTGGGTGGTGATGACTAGCTGCCTTCCCTCTAGTCTTACACTGCTAAAGTAGGGACGGCTAGCGCAGATAGCCCTTGAGTAGCTTTGCGCGAAATTCAAAACAAACAAACAATTCCTTAATCTTTAAATTGTTTTCGCGTTCCACTAAATAATGTTTCACAGCTTTGTGCATGCAGTTAAACATTATAATAGAACTGTAAGAGTCGAGAAGGAATTTGTTGTCCATCCACACTGATTGCCATAAAAGTAATTGTGTAATATTTTAAATGGTACGAAACTGTCTTCCAAAATCTGTTAATTGCATCGTTATAAACACATCCTATAATAAGACGTGTAAAGTCTTGACCTAAAAATGCGTTATTGATATGTGTTTGTAAATTTCGTTATGGAGCTAAAAACGATTTTTACACTATGTACTTGACTAGGGCTGTTGGACCAATCATAACGTACTGATGTGAGTAGAAAGAATTGTTGAACCACTCATATAGCACTGATGTGCAGAGAGACGACCGTTGGACCAGTCAAAATGTACTGATGTGCACAGAGAGAACTGTTGAAAACTAGACAGAGTTTATAATATCATGCATAAATTCTTATAAAGTAGTTCAATGTCAAGTTTACTTTAACCAGAAGACAGACTGGTCACATAAATAAACTCCCTGTGCAAGTAATTCCCTAAAACTGTAAGGATTTCATACAATAACGAAACTGATTCTCCAGGTAAGCCATATGGTCACCATGAAAACAAACACGATGATGACTTTACTGGGAACACAAAAATGATTCTTCTGAATCTCCAGTGTAGATTCAAGTCTCAACACTGACTGTAGTCATTCTAACACCATTACTTTCCAGAATACCATGACTGTGGGTCATGTTGCAAACGTTACACACAGTAGTTATACTATATGTCACAAGCCCTGTTACAGTTCCCAGAGCACAAAGACTGGCTGTGGTATTCTAACACCAATAACTTCCAGAATATCATGACTGTAGTCATGTTATTAACGTTACACACTGTAGCTACACTACATGTCACAAGCTCTCTTACAGTTTCTACAGTACCAAAACTACCACCAAAGTTAAAATATTGTTTGATTTAATACTGGCATGACTGCTGTAATAACACACAGTCTTGAATCTAACACCAGTGTTAAAATCTTCTTGTTTGATCTAATACTGGCATGACTGCTGTAATTACACACAGTCTTGAATCTAACACCAGTGTTAAAATCTTCTTGTTTGATCTAATACTGGCATGACTGCTGTAATTATACAGTGTTGAATCTAACACCAGTGTTAAAATCTTCTTGTTTGATCTAATACTGGCATGACTGCTGTAATTACACACAGTCTTGAATCTAACACCAGTGTTAAAATCTTGTTTGATTTAATACTGGCATGACTGCTGTAATTACACACAGTCTTAAATATAACACCAGTGTTAAAATCTTATTGTTTGATCTAATACTGGCATGACTACTGTAATAACACACAGTCTTGAATATAACACCAGTGTTAAAATCTTATTGTTTGATCTAATACTGGCATGACAGCTGTAATTATAGACAGTCTTGAATCTAACACCAGTGTTAATATTAATTTGGTGTCGTACCCTTAACACCAAAGTTGTTTTTACTTCTAACAATTATTATGATACCTGGAACTATAGTTACCTGTGTTTAAAAAGATTCCAATGGTAATAATGACATCACAACATATTTATTATTAATTGCAACATTATTAATTGTACAGTTTTAAGATTATTTGATTCACTTGACTTCAGAAATATTTAGTAATACATTCAATAACAGTACATTTTTTTCTTTGACAAACTGTTATATATTTTCCAACATTAAATCAAAGCAATATAAAAACACACATTAAATGTCTACTATAAGTGTGTAAGCCTGTTTGTTTTCTTTACTTTTGTGCAAAACTACACAAGAACGCAATGTAAAGTTGCCCATCGCTAATTCGAATGGAGATACTAGAGGAAAGGCACCTTGTCAACATCACCCACTGACAATGTTTCTTCTACATCTGACTACACAGCAGGATTTTATCATCATTTTTGTAGCCTGACCTCAATCTCGAAGTGCCGAGTAGATAAAAAATAATTATCACAATCCAGTGATAATTAAGTCTACAGTCCAAACGTGTTAATCTGTAGGTTCTGACTGGCAACAAGAAAGCTTGAGATGTTATCACTTGTTACTAGAGAACTAATTAAATGCCAATGTAACAATATTTAAGGAAACACAAAAGGAACATAAGTAATCAAAACAAAAACTAAATATATCTGATAAAAGTAGAAAAGTGTAAACCAAATCAAACTCTGTCATCACAGACCCTATTTTATCTGGAGAAATATAACTGGTTTAAGAAACAGGAAAGTGTCTAAACTAGAGAAAACACATGGATACATAACATACAAGAATGATGAAAACAAAATACATTTCAACATAAGGCATATCGTAGTGTGAGGAAATATCAAAATAACAGTGCAACTCATAAGATATCAGTTGTGGTGGTCAAATATACTTATCTTTAATGTCGATACTGAAATACTTACTAATCTGTAATAAACATTACCAAACAATAATATTAAAAATTAAATTTACTGAGTTGCAGTGAAACTAAACAAAGATTGTTTGTTACTGATGTTAACTCATTTTGTTCCTTGACGATTTGAGAAGACAGGCTACTTTCATGATTTCTGAAACTTCCCCCTACATTAAACAAGGTTGTTTGAACTTAATGCCTTTACAGTAAGATCATGAGTATAGAAATTGATTATTCACAGCATTTTAATGTTAGGTTACAGATAATTTCTATGGAAATAATAAAGTTCTAAATACATATCATAAACAAACATTTATTGATTTTTAGATATTTATGTCTAACATTTGGAGTTGGTTACATACTAAGCCAGGCATTGCATACAACAATTTACAATGTAAATTTAAACATAGTGCATTTATTGAATACATATTGGTTAATGATAGTAATATATAGATATATGTGTGTTTTATATATTATACACATAACATAAGTACACAAATTTGAAAACATTACCACTGAAGTATGCTTAACTGACTTTACCAATGAACTACTAATCGTGAGCTTCATTAAAAAATCTAGCTCTTTAGTAACAGTTTATAAAGGACAGTCAGTATAAAACTGGGGATTGTTGTGGAAATAAAAATTTGTTTTCATTCTTTTACACCTGTCATAAAATGTTAATAATATGCTACTCACTATTTCTGAAGCAACTTTTAATTATTACAAATTATTGTCTTTAATTAATTAATTAATAATAAATAATTAGAATTATTATGAGGATAAAATCTAGTAACTGTTTCACACTTCATTTAAAAAATCCTAAAAGTCATAAGAATTAATTACACAACAACTTCCTGTGATCTAACTTGATTTCCAAAACACATTAATAAGAACAACAGGACATGTAAGATACTACTTACTGTCTATTACTTTTCCACTTTTTAATCCCAAATAAAAGTTTCACAATGACTTTATACCCTTTACTGAGATACTCTACTTGTTCTGAAGGTTTCACGTTAACTCTCTGCCATACAAACTCTACACTGTCTATTAAAACTGAGATGTGGTCACTTACACTGAAAATTTAATTACAGTTTATATTGGTTCACTGGAGATTAACAGAAACTTAAGTAACAATATTTTAACATTTTATTGTGAGAAATATTCTTTAATTACAATGTTTTAGAAACCCGATTATAATTAGCAGAAATCCTTTAAAGTGTGAATTTCCACGATGAACGTAAGATATCTTTGTTTAAACTTACTGTAATTAAGAATGTTTTCATACAGCTTTCTCTGATTTCATTTTCACACATATTGTAATGAACCCGATTCTCAGAAAATTATCATTTATTGTGTCTTAATTCTAGTAGTAAAGTATGTCTTGTTACATTTCTAAACATATCAAAACATACTCTGGACATTTTGTTTCTAACAGTAATCGACTCAGGTGCTACATGAAATAACTAAAAAATTATACAACTTAAAAAGTTATTTTTGAGGACTTTAGAACATCAAGAATTTATTAGTTTAAAAAGAAACACAAAATTAAAAATGTCAAACATTATATTCATGGTGGTGAAAAACACATAAGAATAATAAAAAGAGAGAATGCAAATGTTTTAAAGAATTCTTTACGTACAGTGTCTGAAATAAACCACTTCGATATTAGTGTACAAAGGCGTAAAACATCCACTTAAACTGGCCTTTACAAATTCCCATCACAAAATGAACATTATGAGACACTAGAAAATTAAAAACTTTTCTTTAGTGTGTGTTGCCTTAAAATTTTACTTCCACTGTTTGAGGTGTTCTCTTCCAGAACATTATTATTCATCACCAGAAAACTATTTTTCAAAAGTGTGTCATTATGATAACACCCAAGGTCGTTTTTAAGGTTACATTAAAGAAAACATTACTGTAATGAAGCTTTAGCATTTACAGCAGTATTAAAATTATGAAACCTTCTGGGACAAAGTCTTAAGAACAGCTCCAGACTGGATAGTCAGGTTTATTACTGCTTACATTAAGCTCCAGTTTGAAACATTCTGTTGTAGAAAACTGGATGTTTGTAGTTTAGCACAAAGCAATATTGTATTGTACCTACTATGGGTATTGAAACCCAATTGTTGGTGTTATAAGCCTTCTTAATTACTGCTGAACCACTCGAACCTGTAGAAATTTGAATGTAATAATATTTAGACTTTCAAAGCCTAAAAATTATTCTCATAAGAATTTCCTATAATTGTTTTAGAAGAAATCAGTTTTCTTCTGAATGAAAAGAGAGGAATGTGTAACATGGATTATTTTATATAGATTACAGGTAACAAGGATGAGAGACGTATATAGAATTATCAATTTTACATAGCCTACAGTATAGAATACGTACTTGTGATAAACAGCATGTTTTCTGATATAGTTTGATATAACACAAATACTGAACCAAAAACGTCAACTAGTTCATATATATATGTTTCTGCAAATAAAATACAACTCAAAACAATAACAGCAACAGCATTTCTGGAACCATCATACACCTCAGAGACTAGATGCGCTGTATTTCAAAAAGTTTCACATCAGTGTCGTACCATATTGGAGGATCTACATTCCTGGAAGATACATCAAATTAATTGTTAACAAACCAATAAAAAACAACAATATTGTTGAATAAATTAGCAAGTTTGTGAACTTAATGTTTAAAACTATAGATCTTTACTACTACAATATTACTAGCCCAGAAGGGCTGCTAGATTACTACTACAATATTACTAGCCCAGAAGGGCTGCTAGTTTACTAGTACAATATTACTAGCCCAGAAGGGTTGCTAGTTTACTACTACAATATTACTAGCCCAGAAGGGCTGCTAGATTACTACTACAATATTACTAGCCCAGAAGGGCTGCTAGATTACTACTACAATATTACTAGCCCAGAAGGGCTGCTAGTTTACTACTACAATATTACTAGCCCAGAAGGGCTGCTAGTTTACTACTACAATATTACTAGCCCAGAAGGGCTGCTAGTTTACTACTACAATATTACTAGCCCAGAAGGGCTGCTAGATTACTACTACAATATTACTAGCCCAGAAGGGCTGCTAGATTACTACTACAATATTACTAGCCCAGAAGGGCTGCTAGATTACTACTACAATATTACTAGCCCAGAAGGGCTGCTAGATTACTACTACAATATTACTAGCCCAGAAGGGCTGCTAGATTACTACTACAATATTACTAGCCCAGAAGGGCTGCTAGATTACTACTACAATATTACTAGCCCAGAAGGGCTGCTAGTTTACTACTACAATATTACTAGCCCAGAAGGGCTGCTAGTTTACTACTACAATATTACTAGCCCAGAAGGGCTGATAGTTTACTACTACAATATTACTAGCCCAGAAGGGCTGCTAGTTTACTACTACAATATTACTAGCCCAGAAGGACTGCTAGTTTACTACTACAATATTACTAGCCCAGAAGGGCTGCTAGTTTACTACTACAATTTTACTAGCCCAGAAGGGCTGCTAGTTTACTACTACAATATTACTAGCCCAGAAGGGCTGCTAGATTACTACTACAATATTACTAGCCCAGAAGGGCTGCTAGATTACTACTACAATATTACTAGCCCAGAAGGGCTGCTAGATTACTACTACAATATTACTAGCCCAGAAGGGCTGCTAGTTTACTATTACAATATTACTAGCCCAGAAGGGCTGCTAGATTACTACTACAATATTACTAGCCCAGAAGGGCTGCTAGTTTACTACTACAATATTACTAGCCCAGAAGGGCTGCTAGATTACTACTACAATATTACTAGCCCAGAAGGGCTGCTAGATTAAGAAACATTTATATTATATGCCTGTTGTGACTGTTGATCAGTTAAACGAACACAATCACATGTGACAGTGACTGTTGTTCAGTTAAAGGAACATTATTACATGTAATAGTGATTGGTTTAATTGTTTGAACTGAGGTAACAGATTACTTCTAAATACTGTAAAATCAATATTTATGTATATTAAATTTTTCATAAAATTTGCACATTTCACATGCAAGTCAACACGAAACCGTAAATGTTCAACATTACATACCTTAGATAGATAACACCCCACATGTACGTACGAAACCACATAGTTGTGCCACTGTTAGCTTGGTACTTTCGAATCAGAATTGGATGAGGCACCGGAAGTAACCCCACCAATGTTCCGTGCTGAAGAAACTTCAAAATCTCACTCTCATCTGTCAACCCCCTGTTACAAAATTGAACCACAAACTTCTGAGTTATGTAATCTACAAGTCTACATATCAATATGATAACAAAACAAACTGACTGAGCTGTGATTTACAGTTTGTATTCCTTATACACAACATAATAAATAAAATCTAAGAACTTGAAAATACAGTTTAAGAATGATATTAAAACTATAGATTTTTCACTTTGGTTGAAAAGAAGCTTCAGGTGGATGATTTCATATCATTAGTAGCTATTTAAACAGTTTAAAACTAGAAGAAGCTTCAGATGGATGATTTCACATCATTAGTAGCTATTCAAACAGTTTAAAACCAGAAGAAGCTTCAGATGGATGATTTCACATCATTAGTAGCTATTCAAACAGTTTAAAACCAGAAGAAGCTTCAGATGGATGATTTCATATCATTAGTAGCTATTCAAACAGTTTAAAATCAGAAGAAGCTTCAGATGGATGATTTCATATCATTAGTAGCTATTCAAACAGTTTAAAACTAGAAGAAGCTTCAGATGGATGATTTCATATCATTAGTGGCTATTCAAACAGTTTAAAACCAGAAGAAGCTTCAGATGGATGATTTCACATCATTAGTAGCTATTCAAACAGTTTAAAACCAGAAGAAGCTTCAGATGGATGATTTCACATCATTAGTAGCTATTCAAACAGTTTAAAACCAGAAGAAGCTTCAGATGGATGATTTCACATCATTAGTAGCGATTCAAACAGTTTAAAACCAGAAGAAGCTTCAGATGGATGATTTCATATCATTAGTAGCTATTCAAACAGGTTAAAACCAGAAGAAGCTTCAGATGGATGATTTCATATCATTAGTAGCTATTCAAACAGTTTAAAACCAGAAGAAGCTTCAGATGGATGATTTCATATCATTAGTAGCTATTCAAACAGTTTAAAACTAGAAGAAGCTTCAGATGGATGATTTCATATCATTAGTAGCTATTCAAACAGTTTAAAACTAGAAGAAGCTTCAGATGGATGATTTCATATCATTAGTAGCTATTCAAACAGTTTAAAACTAGAAGAAGCTTCAGATGGATGATTTCATATCATTAGTAGCTATTCAAACAGTTTAAAACCAGAAGAAGCTTCAGATGGATGATTTCATATCATTAGTAGCTATTCAAACAGTTTAAAACTAGAAGAAGCTTCAGATGGATGATTTCATATCATTAGTAGCTATTCAAACAGTTTAAAACTAGAAGAAGCTTCAGATGGATGATTTCATATCATTAGTAGCTATTCAAACAGTTTAAAACTAGAAGAAGCTTCAGATGGATGATTTCATATCATTAGTAGCTATTTAAACAGTTTAAAACTTTATACTATATCAAAAGGTTGTTGCATAAATTAAGCATAAAGCTCCACAATGGACTATCTGTGTTCTGCCCATCACAGGTAGTGAAATCCAGTGTCTAGCACTAAATCCACAAGCATACTGTTGTGCCACTTGAGGGGCATATTAAAAAAGACCAACATCAGTTAAGGAGTTTTCTTCTAACTCTTGCAAGATAGCCAACTTTCCCATGGAAAAGACAAAACCTTTTGGTACAACCTCTAGGACTATCATCTCATAATAAACTCAACAGGTATACTTAGCCTGTTACACATCCTGAGATTAAAATATATGGTACTCTACTGAAAGGTTACAACTGAAAGTAGTTATGTAAATATAATTGAGATACTTATAATTAAAGGTAATTTGCATGTATATAGCTTGCACATTGACGAGGATGATGTGATTGGATGTTGAAATATGTAATGTGTCTACTTTACGACCGTTGACAGGTCTTAGAATAAAGTTTTAACAGTGTATTAAAAATGTCGACTGTTTGAGTATTTTCATATCTGTTACATCTCTCCACAAAAAAAAGATAAATATCATCTTACTTATCTAAACAAATTTTCTCCACTTGGGGGACCAAAACCTGAAGTAGCCTCATGATGGTCTGGAGAGGAAGCTTCTGTTTCCATGACAACACCCAATCAGGACTGGGAACCCACTGTGCATTACTAGCATTTGAAGATACTGAGCTAGGCTGCCTACGGATCTCTGTTTGCGATGACCCAAGGTCTGATCCAGATGATGCGGTAGAGTGACTGGGACTTACAGGAGGGGAAGACTAGAGAGAGAACGTTGCTTCTAACATCACATTAAAATCATTTCTAATATAAAATTAAAGTACTGTAATGAAGCAGACAGCATTGTAATTATTAAGACTTTGTATTAATACTAATCACTTTATGGTAATTCTTAAGTTAATACCTTCTATTAAATTTGAGCAAATTTGACAACAAAATTTAAAAAATATTTTCAAAAAATTATTTTTTCTTCTATTGTAGGAAAGCTAATTGTAATACTTTGAATTAATAAAACATTTTATTTGTGTTTGTCACTAATATTTTACATACTTCACAAGTTTCAACAGGTATTTCAATCAATATTTTAGAAGAATTAAGATCCCATATAACTGAATACATCAGAAATTAGAAAAGGGGTCAAAGTTCAACAAAACATTTGTAGACTTTTCCAGACAACTTTTTACTTTAACATCCACAAAAGCTGTTTTATTTCACAATTTTACTCAATAATTTTATTTAATTATCTCTACCATAAATAACTATTAGCAGTGTTTATATTTAAGTAATTAATCATTTTATTTATTTCTAACGTAACATAGTATAAACTTTATTCAGAGAAGTCAAAAGATAAAGCTTAAACTCAAGGTACGAGCAGCTAACATTCAATGCACGTTAAAAATCATTGTTTTTTTTCTGTTACAGTAAAAATAACAGAATGTGAACATACACACATACCTGTTTGTCACTGGGACAGTCCTCTGCAGGCACCTGGTCACCTTCAGTTTTATCATTAACTGTTGGGCCTTGTTCTTGGCCTTCAGGCTCTGGGCCATAGCTGTCTAAACCAATGGCACCACTGGGTGAGGGTTCAGATGTTGCTGATATGTCACCTTGATTCTGAGGTGGATGAGCATGCTCCCTCTCTGTCATCTTATCGATGCCTGTAAACCACAATACCTGTTTTTACTGACAGCCTATTCATCATCACTCTGTAAACCACAACACCTGTTTTTAAAGACAGCCTATTCATCATCACTCTGTAAACCACAATAACTGTTTTTAAAGACAGCCTATTCATCATCACTCTGTAAACCACAATAACTGTTTTTACAGACAGCCTATTCATCATCACTCTGTAAACCACAATACATGTTTTACAGACAGCCTATTCATCATCACTCTGTAAACCACAATACATGTTTTACAGACAGCCTATTCATCATCACTCTGTAAACCACAATACATGTTTTACAGACAGCCTATTCATCATCACTCTGTAAACCACAATACATGTTTTACAGACAGCCTATTCATCATCACTCTGTAAACCACAATACATGTTTTACAGACAGCCTATTCATCATCACTCTGTAAACCACAATATCTGTTTTACAGACAGCCTATTCATCATCACTCTGTAAACCACAATACCTTTTTTACAGACAGCCTATTCATCATCACTTTGTAAACCACAATATCTGTTTTACAGACAGCCTAATCATCACTCTGTAAACCACAATACCTTTTTACAGACAGCCTATTCATCATCACTCTGCAAACCACAATACCTTTTTTACAGACAGCCTATTCATCATCACTCTATAAACCACAATACCTGTTTCACAGACAGTCTATTCATCATCACTGTAATCACATCAGATCATGTAAACAGTAAATTAAACATTGTCTTCATAACATGGTAAGTTGTACCAAAAGGTTGTTGTAAACTAATATATTATGTAAAAAAAAACTGTTGTTCAGAAATTCTTATTTCACTTTTGGTTTCGATTGACTTCATAGTTTATATTATGAAGAAACTTTGACTTTCTTAAACATCTTCTATCTAGTGACTAGCCTGAACAGCTCTTAACTGGTTTGTACATGTTGACACTGAGTCAAGCTAACCTGAACATTCTTAACTGGTTTGTAAATGTTGACACTGAATAGAACTAACCAGAACAGCTCTTAACCAATTTGTACATGTTGACACTGAGTCAAGCTAACCTGAACAGCTCTTAACCAGTTTGTAAATGTTGACACTGAGTCAAGCTAACCTGAACAGCTCTTAACCAGTTTGTAAATGTTGACACTGAGTCAAGCTAACCTGAACAGCTCTTAACCAGTTTGTAAATGTTGACACTGAGTCAAGCTAACCTGAACAGCTCTTAACCAGTTTGTAAATGTTGACACTGAGTCAAGCTAACCTGAACATTCTTAACTGGTTTATACATGTTGACACTGAGTCAAGCTAACCTGAACAGCTCTTAACCAGTTTGTAAATGTTGACACTGAATCAAGCTAACCTGAACAGCTCTTAACCAGTTTATACATGTTGACACTGAGTCAAGCTAACCTGAACAGCTCTTAACCAGTTTATACATGTTGACACTGAGTCAAGCTAACCTGAACAGCTCTTAACCAGTTTATACATGTTGACACTGAGTCAAGCTAACCTGAACAGCTCTTAACCAGTTTATACATGTTGACACTGAGTCAAGCTAACCTGAACAGCTCTTAACTGGTTTGTACATGTTGACACTGAATCAAGCTAACCTGAACAGCTCTTAACCAGTTTATACATGTTGACACTGAGTCAAGCTAACCTGAACAGCTCTTAACTGGTTTATACATGTTGACACTGAGTCAAGCTAACCTGAACAGCTCTTAACCAATTTATACATGTTGACACTGAGTCAAGCTAACCTGAACAGCTCTTAACTGGTTTATACATGTTGATACTGAGTCAAGCTAACCTGAACAGCTCTTAACCAGTTTATACATGTTGACACTGAGTCAAGCTAACCTGAACAGCTCTTAACTGGTTTGTACATGTTGACACTGAATCAAGCTAACCTGAACAGCTCTTAACTGGTTTGTACATGTTGACACTGAATCAAGCTAACCTGAACAGCTCTTAACCAGTTTATACATGTTGACACTGAGTCAAGCTAACCTGAACAGCTCTTAACTGGTTTGTACATGTTGACACTGAATCAAGCTAACCTGAACAGCTCTTAACTGGTTTGTACATGTTGACACTGAGTCAAGCTAACCTGAACAGCTCTTAACCAGTTTATACATGTTGACACTGAGTCAAGCTAACCTGAACAGCTCTTAACCAGTTTATACATGTTGACACTGAGTCAAGCTAACCTGAACATTCTTAACTGGTTTATACATGTTGACACTGAGTCAAGCTAACCAAAACATTCTCAACTGGTTTATACATGTTGACACTGAGTCAAGCTAACCAAAACATTCTCAACTGGTTTATACATGTTGACACTGAGTCAAGCTAACCAGAACATTCTCAACTGGTTTATACATGTTGACACTGAGTCAAGATAACCTGAACAGCTCTTAACCAGTTTGTACATGTTGACACTGAGTCAAGCTAACCTGAACAGCTCTTAACCAGTTTGTAAATGTTGACAATAAGTCAAGCTAACCTGAACATTCTTAACCAGTTTGTAAATGTTGACACTAAATCAAGCTAACCTGAACAGCTCTTAACTGGTTTGTACATGTTGACACTGAATAAAGCTAACCTGAACAGCTCTTAACCACTTTATACATGTTGACACTGAGTCAAGCTAACCTGAACAGCTCTTAACCAGTTTATACATGTTGACACTGAGTCAAGCTAACCTGAACAGCTCTTAACCAGTTTATACATGTTGACACCGAGTCAAGCTAACCTGAACAGCTCTTAACCAGTTTATACATGTTGACACCGAGTCAAGCTAACCTGAACAGCTCTTAACTGGTTTGTACATGTTGACACTGAATCAAGCTAACCTGAACAGCTCTTAACCAGTTTATACATGCTGACACTGAGTCAAGCTAATCTGAACAGCTCTTAACCAGTTTATACATGTTGACACTGAGTCAAGCTAATCTGAACAGCTCTTAACCAGTTTATACATGTTGACACCGAGTCAAGCTAACCTGAACAGCTCTTAACCAGTTTATACATGTTGACACCGAGTCAAGCTAACCTGAACAGCTCTTAACTGGTTTGTACATGTTGACACTGAATCAAGCTAACCTGAACAGCTCTTAACCAGTTTATACATGTTGACACTGAGTCAAGCTAATCTGAACAGCTCTTAACCAGTTTATACATGTTGACACTGAGTCAAGCTAACCTGAACAGCTCTTAACCAGTTTATACATGTTGACACTGAGTCAAGCTAACCTGAACAGCTCTTAACCAGTTTATACATGTTGACACTGAGTCAAGCTAACCTGAACAGCTCTTAACCAGTTTATACATGTTGACACTGAGTCAAGCTAACCAGAACAGTGTCAACATTTATACATGTTGACACTGAGTCAAGCTAACCTGAACAGCTCTTAACCAGTTTGTAAATGTTGACACTGAGTCAAGCTAACCTGAACATTCTTAACCAGTTTATACATGTTGACACTGAGTCAAGCTAACCTGAACAGCTCTTAACCAGTTTATACATGTTGACACTGAGTCAAGCTAACCTGAACAGCTCTTAACCAGTTTGTAAATGTTGACACTGAATCAAGCTAACCTGAACAGCTCTTAACCAGTTTGTAAATGTTGACACTGAATCAAGCTAACCTGAACAGCTCTTAACCAGTTTATACATGTTGACACTGAGTCAAGCTAACCTGAACAGCTCTTAACCAGTTTATACATGTTGACACTGAGTCAAGCTAACCTGAACAGCTCTTAACCAGTTTATACATGTTGACACTGAGTCAAGCTAACCTGAACAGCTCTTAACCAGTTTATACATGTTGACACTGAGTCAAGCAAACCTGAACAGCTCTTAACTGGTTTGTACATGTTGACACTGAGTCAAGCTAACCTGAACAGCTCTTAACCAGTTTGTAAATGTTGACAATAAGTCAAGCTAACCTGAACATTCTTAACCAGTTTGTAAATGTTGACACTGAGTCAAGCTAACCTGAACAGCTCTTAACTGGTTTGTACATGTTGACACTGAATAAAGCTAACCTGAACAGCTCTTAACCAGTTTATACATGTTGACACTGAGTCAAGCTAACCTGAACAGCTCTTAACCAGTTTATACATGTTGACACTGAGTCAAGCTAACCTGAACAGCTCTTAACCAGTTTATACATGTTGACACCGAGTCAAGCTAACCTGAACAGCTCTTAACCAGTTTATACATGTTGACACCGAGTCAAGCTAACCTGAACAGCTCTTAACTGGTTTGTACATGTTGACACGGAATCAAGCTAACCTGAACAGCTCTTAACCAGTTTATACATGCTGACACTGAGTCAAGCTAATCTGAACAGCTCTTAACCAGTTTATACATGTTGACACTGAGTCAAGCTAATCTGAACAGCTCTTAACCAGTTTATACATGTTGACACCGAATCAAGCTAACCTGAACAGCTCTTAACCAGTTTGTACATGTTGACACCGAGTCAAGCTAACCTGAACAGCTCTTAACCAGTTTGTACATGTTGACACCGAGTCAAGCTAACCTGAACAGCTCTTAACTGGTTTGTACATGTTGACACTGAGTCAAGCTAATCTGAACAGCTCTTAACCAGTTTATACATGTTGACACTGAGTCAAGCTAACCTGAACAGCTCTTAACCAGTTTATACATGTTGACACTGAGTCAAGCTAACCTGAACAGTTCTTAACCAGTTTATACATGTTGACACTGAGTCAAGCTAACCTGAACATTCTTAACTGGTTTATACATGTTGACACTGAGTCAAGCTAACCAAAACATTCTCAACTGGTTTATACATGTTGACACTGAGTCAAGCTAACCTGAACAGCTCTTAACCAGTTTGTACATGTTGACACTGAATCAAGCTAACCTGAACAACTCTTAACTGGTTTGTACATGTTGACACTGAATCAAGCTAACCTGAACAGCTCTTAACCAGTTTATACATGTTGACACCGAGTCAAGCTAACCTGAACAGCTCTTAACCAGTTTATACATGTTGACACCGAGTCAAGCTAACCTGAACAGCTCTTAACCAGTTTATACATGTTGACACCGAGCCAAGCTAACCTGAACAGCTCTTAACTGGTTTGTACATGTTGACACTGAATCAAGCTAACCTGAACAGCTCTTAACTGGTTTGTACATGTTGACACTGAGTCAAGCTAATCTGAACAGCTCTCAATCAGTTTATACATGTTGACACCGAGTCAAGCTAACCTGAACAGCTCTTAACCAGTTTATACATGTTGACACTGAGTCAAGCTAACCTGAACAGCTCTTAACTGGTTTGTACATGTTGACACTGAATCAAGCTAACCTGAACAGCTCTTAACCTGTTTATACATGTTGACACTGAGTCAAGCTAATCTGAACAGCTCTTAACCAGTTTATACATGTTGACACCGAGTCAAGCTAACCTGAACAGCTCTTAACTGGTTTGTACATGTTGACACTGAATCAAGCTAACCTGAACAGCTCTTAACCAGTTTATACATGTTGACACTGAGTCAAGCTAACCTGAACAGCTCTTAACCGGTTTATACATGTTGACACTGAGTCAAGCTAACCTGAACAGCTCTTAACCAGTTTATACATGTTGACACTGAATCAAGCTAACCTGAACAGCTCTTAACCAGTTTATACATGTTGACACCGAGTCAAGCTAACCTGAACAGCTCTTAACTGGTTTGTACATGTTGACACTGAATCAAGCTAACCTGAACAGCTCTTAACCAGTTTATACATGTTGACACTGAGTCAAGCTAATCTGAACAGCTCTTAACCAGTTTATACATGTTGACACTGAGTCAAGCTAACCTGAACAGCTCTTAACTGGTTTATACATGTTGACACTGAGTGAAGCTAACCTGAACAGCTCTTAACCAGTTTATACATGTTGACACTGAGTCACGCTAACCTGAACAGCTCTTAACCAGTTTATACATGTTGACACTGAGTCAAGCTAATCTGAACAGCTCTTAACCAGTTTATACATGTTGACACTGAGTCAAGCTAACCTGAACAGCTCTTAACTGGTTTATACATGTTGACACTGAGTCAAGCTAACCTGAACAGCTCTTAACCAGTTTATACATGTTGACACTGAGTCAAGCTAACCTGAACAGCTCTTAACCAGTTTATACATGTTGACACTGAGTCAAGCTAACCTGAACAGCTCTTAACCAGTTTATACATGTTGACACTGAGTCAAGCTAACCAGAAAAGTGTCAACATTTATACATGTTGACACTGAGTCAAGCTAACCTGAACAGCTCTTAACCAGTTTGTAAATGTTGACACTGAGTCAAGCTAACCTGAACATTCTTAACCAGTTTATACATGTTGACACTGAGTCAAGCTAACCTGAACAGCTCTTAACCAGTTTATACATGTTGACACTGAGTCAAGCTAACCTGAACAGCTCTTAACCAGTTTGTAAATGTTGACACTGAATCAAGCTAACCTGAACAGCTCTTAACCAGTTTATACATGTTGACACTGAGTCAAGCTAACCTGAACAGCTCTTAACCAGTTTATACATGTTGACACTGAGTCAAGCTAACCTGAACAGCTCTTAACCAGTTTATACATGTTGACACTGAGTCAAGCTAACCTGAACAGCTCTTAACCAGTTTATACATGTTGACACTGAGTCAAGCTAACCTGAACAGCTCTTAACCAGTTTATACATGTTGACACTGAGTCAAGCTAACCTGAACAGCTCTTAACCAGTTTATACATGCTGACACTGAGTCAAGCTAACCTGAACAGCTCTTAACTGGTTTGTACATGTTGACACTGAATCAAGCTAACCTGAACAGCTCTTAACCAGTCTATACATGTTGACACTGAGTCAAGCTAACCTGAACAGCTCTTAACCAGTTTATACATGTTGACACTGAGTCAAGCTAACCTGAACAGCTCTTAACTGGTTTATACATGTTGACACTGAGTCAAGCTAACCTGAACAGCTCTTAACCAGTTTATACATGTTGACACTGAGTCAAGCTAACCTGAACAGCTCTTAACTGGTTTATACATGTTGATACTGAGTCAAGCTAACCTGAACAGCTCTTAACCAGTTTATACATGTTGACACTGAGTCAAGCTAACCTGAACAGCTCTTAACTGGTTTGTACATGTTGACACTGAATCAAGCTAACCTGAACAGCTCTTAACTGGTTTGTACATGTTGACACTGAATCAAGCTAACCTGAACAGCTCTTAACCAGTTTATACATGTTGACACTGAGTCAAGCTAACCTGAACAGCTCTTAACTGGTTTGTACATGTTGACACTGAATCAAGCTAACCTGAACAGCTCTTAACTGGTTTGTACATGTTGACACTGAGTCAAGCTAACCTGAAAAGCTCTTAACCAGTTTATACATGTTGACACTGAGTCAAGCTAACCTGAACAGCTCTTAACCAGTTTATACATGTTGACACTGAGTCAAGCTAACCTGAACATTCTTAACTGGTTTATACATGTTGACACTGAGTCAAGCTAACCAAAACATTCTCAACTGGTTTATACATGTTGACACTGAGTCAAGCTAACCAGAACATTCTCAACTGGTTTATACATGTTGACACTGAGTCAAGATAACCTGAACAGCTCTTAACCAGTTTGTACATGTTGACACTGAGCCAAGCTAACCTGAACAGCTCTTAACCAGTTTGTAAATGTTGACAATAAGTCAAGCTAACCTGAACATTCTTAACCAGTTTGTACATGTTGACAATGAGTCAAGCTAACCTGAAAAGCTCTTAACCAGTTTGTAAATGTTGACAATAAGTCAAGCTAACCTGAACATTCTTAACCAGTTTGTAAATGTTGACACTGAGTCAAGCTAACCTGAACAGCTCTTAACCAGTTTGTACATGTTGACACTGAATCAAGCTAACCTGAACAGCTCTTAACTGGTTTGTACATGTTGACACTGAATCAAGCTAACCTGAACAGCTCTTAACCAGTTTGTACATGTTGACACTGAATCAAGCTAACCTGAACAGCTCTTAACCAGTTTATACATGTTGACACCGAGTCAAGCTAACCTGAACAGCTCTTAACCAGTTTATACATGTTGACACCGAGTCAAGCTAACCTGAACAGCTCTTAACCAGTTTATACATGTTGACACCGAGTCAAGCTAACCTGAACAGCTCTTAACCAGTTTATACATGTTGACACCGAGTCAAGCTAACCTGAACAACTCTTAACCAGTTTATACATGTTGACACCGAGTCAAGCTAACCTGAACAGCTCTTAACTGGTTTGTACATGTTGACACTGAATCAAGCTAACCTGAACAGCTCTTAACCAGTTTATACATGTTGACACTGAGTCAAGCTAATCTGAACAGCTCTCAATCAGTTTATACATGTTGACACCGAGTCAAGCTAACCTGAACAGCTCTTAACCAGTTTATACATGTTGACACCGAGTCAAGCTAACCTGAACAGCTCTTAACCAGTTTATACATGTTGACACCGAGTCAAGCTAACCTGAACAGCTCTTAACTGGTTTGTACATGTTGACACTGAATCAAGCTAACCTGAACAGCTCTTAACTGGTTTGTACATGTTGACACTGAATCAAGCTAACCTGAACAGCTCTTAACCTGTTTATACATGTTGACACCGAGTCAAGCTAATCTGAAAAGCTCTTAACCAGTTTATACATGTTGACACCGAGTCAAGCTAACCTGAACAGCTCTTAACTGGTTTGTACATGTTGACACTGAATCAAGCTAACCTGAACAGCTCTTAACCAGTTTATACATGTTGACACTGAGTCAAGCTAACCTGAACAGCTCTTAACCGGTTTATACATGTTGACACTGAGTCAAGCTAACCTGAACAGCTCTTAACCAGTTTATACATGTTGACACTGAGTCAAGCTAATCTGAACAGCTCTTAACCAGTTTATACATGTTGACACCGAGTCAAGCTAACCTGAACAGCTCTTAACTGGTTTGTACATGTTGACACTGAATCAAGCTAACCTGAACAGCTCTTAACCAGTTTATACATGTTGACACTGAGTCAAGCTAATCTGAACAGCTCTTAACCAGTTTATACATGTTGACACTGAGTCAAGCTAACCTGAACAGCTCTTAACCAGTTTATACATGTTGACACTGAGTCAAGCTAACCTGAACAGCTCTTAACCAGTTTATACATGTTGACACTGAGTCAAGCTAATCTGAACAGCTCTTAACCAGTTTATACATGTTGACACTGAGTCAAGCTAACCTGAACAGCTCTTAACTGGTTTATACATGTTGACACTGAGTCAAGCTAACCTGAACAGCTCTTAACCAGTTTATACATGTTGACACTGAGTCAAGCTAACCTGAACAGCTCTTAACCAGTTTATACATGTTGACACTGAGTCAAGCTAACCTGAACAGCTCTTAACCAGTTTATACATGTTGACACTGAGTCAAGCTAACCTGAACAGCTCTTAACCAGTTTATACATGTTGACACTGAGTCAAGCTAACCTGAACAGCTCTTAACCAGTTTATACATGTTGACACTGAGTCAAGCTAACCTGAACAGCTCTTAACTGGTTTATACATGTTGACACTGAATCAAGCTAACCTGAACAGCTCTTAACCAGTTTATACATGTTGACACTGAGTCAAGCTAACCTGAACAGCTCTTAACCAGTTTATACATGTTGACACTGAGTCAAGCTAACCTGAACAGCTCTTAACCAGTTTATACATGTTGACACTGAGTCAAGCTAACCTGAACAGCTCTTAACCAGTTTATACATGTTGACACTGAGTCAAGCTAACCTGAACAGCTCTTAACCAGTTTATACATGTTGACACTGAGTCAAGCTAACCTGAACAGCTCTTAACTGGTTTATACATGTTGATACTGAGTCAAGCTAACCTGAACAGCTCTTAACCAGTTTATACATGTTGACACTGAGTCAAGCTAACCTGAACAGCTCTTAACCAGTTTATACATGTTGACACTGAGTCAAGCTAACCTGAACAGCTCTTAACTGGTTTGTACATGTTGACACTGAATCAAGCTAACCTGAACAGCTCTTAACCAGTTTATACATGTTGACACTGAGTCAAGCTAACCTGAACAGCTCTTAACTGGTTTATACATGTTGACACTGAGTCAAGCTAACCTGAACAGCTCTTAACCAGTTTATACATGTTGACACTGAGTCAAGCTAACCTGAACAGCTCTTAACCAGTTTATACATGTTGACACTGAGTCAAGCTAACCTGAACAGCTCTTAACTGGTTTGTACATGTTGACACTGAATCAAGCTAACCTGAACAGCTCTTAACCAGTTTATACATGTTGACACTGAGTCAAGCTAACCTGAACAGCTCTTAACTGGTTTGTACATGTTGACACTGAATCAAGCTAACCTGAACAGCTCTTAACTGGTTTGTACATGTTGACACTGAGTCAAGCTAACCTGAACAGCTCTTAACCAGTTTATACATGTTGACACTGAGTCAAGCTAACCTGAACAGCTCTTAACTGGTTTATACATGTTGACACTGAGTCAAGCTAACCTGAACAGCTCTTAACCAGTTTATACATGTTGACACTGAGTCAAGCTAACCTGAACAGCTCTTAACCAGTTTATACATGTTGACACTGAGTCAAGCTAACCTGAACAGCTCTTAACCAGTTTATACATGTTGACACTGAGTCAAGCTAACCTGAACAGCTCTTAACCAGTTTATACATGTTGACACTGAGTCAAGCTAACCTGAACAGCTCTTAACCAGTTTATACATGTTGACACTGAGTCAAGCTAACCTGAACAGCTCTTAACCAGTTTATACATGTTGACACTGAGTCAAGCTAACCAGAAAAGTGTCAACGTTTATACATGTTGACACTGAGTCAAGCTAACCAGAAAAGTGTCAACATTTATACATGTTGACACTGAGTCAAGCTAACCTGAACAGCTCTTAACCAGTTTGTAAATGTTGACACTGAGTCAAGCTAACCTGAACATTCTTAACCAGTTTATACATGTTGACACTGAGTCAAGCTAACCTGAACAGCTCTTAACCAGTTTATACATGTTGACACTGAGTCAAGCTAACCTGAACAGCTCTTAACCAGTTTGTAAATGTTGACACTGAATCAAGCTAGCCTGAACAGCTCTTAACCAGTTTATACATGTTGACACTGAGTCAAGCTAACCTGAACAGCTCTTAACCAGTTTATACATGTTGACACTGAGTCAAGCTAACCTGAACAGCTCTTAACCAGTTTATACATGTTGACACTGAGTCAAGCTAACCTGAACAGCTCTTAACCAGTTTATACATGTTGACACTGAGTCAAGCTAACCTGAAAAGCTCTTAACTGGTTTGTACATGTTGACACTGAATCAAGCTAACCTGAACAGCTCTTAACCAGTTTATACATGTTGACACTGAGTCAAGCTAACCTGAACAGCTCTTAACCAGTTTATACATGTTGACACTGAGTCAAGCTAACCTGAACAGCTCTTAACTGGTTTATACATGTTGACACTGAGTCAAGCTAACCTGAACAGCTCTTAACCAGTTTATACATGTTGACACTGAGTCAAGCTAACCTGAACAGCTCTTAACTGGTTTATACATGTTGATACTGAGTCAAGCTAACCTGAACAGCTCTTAACCAGTTTATACATGTTGACACTGAGTCAAGCTAACCTGAACAGCTCTTAACTGGTTTGTACATGTTGACACTGAATCAAGCTAACCTGAACAGCTCTTAACTGGTTTGTACATGTTGACACTGAATCAAGCTAACCTGAACAGCTCTTAACCAGTTTATACATGTTGACACTGAGTCAAGCTAACCTGAACAGCTCTTAACTGGTTTGTACATGTTGACACTGAATCAAGCTAACCTGAACAGCTCTTAACTGGTTTGTACATGTTGACACTGAGTCAAGCTAACCTGAACAGCTCTTAACCAGTTTATACATGTTGACACTGAGTCAAGCTAACCTGAACAGCTCTTAACCAGTTTATACATGTTGACACTGAGTCAAGCTAACCTGAACAGCTCTTAACTGGTTTATACATGTTGATACTGAGTCAAGCTAACCAAAACATTCTCAATTGGTTTATACATGTTGACACTGAGTCAAGCTAACCTGAACAGCTCTTAACCAGTTTATACATGTTGACACTGAGTCAAGCTAACCTGAACAGCTCTTAACTGGTTTGTACATGTTGACACTGAATCAAGCTAACCTGAACAGCTCTTAACTGGTTTGTACATGTTGACACTGAATCAAGCTAACCTGAACAGCTCTTAACCAGTTTGTACATGTTGACACTGAGTCAAGCTAACCTGAACAGCTCTTAACTGGTTTGTACATGTTGACACTGAATCAAGCTAACCTGAACAGCTCTTAACTGGTTTGTACATGTTGACACTGAGTCAAGCTAACCTGAACAGCTCTTAACCAGTTTATACATGTTGACACTGAGTCAAGCTAACCTGAACAGCTCTTAACCAGTTTATACATGTTGACACTGAGTCAAGCTAACCTGAACATTCTTAACTGGTTTATACATGTTGACACTGAGTCAAGCTAACCAAAACATTCTCAATTGGTTTATACATGTTGACACTGAGTCAAGCTAACCAGAACATTCTCAACTGGTTTATACATGTTGACACTGAGTCAAGATAACCTGAACAGCTCTTAACCAGTTTGTACATGTTGACACTGAGTCAAGCTAACCTGAACAGCTCTTAACCAGTTTGTAAATGTTGACAATAAGTCAAGCTAACCTGAACATTCTTAACCAGTTTGTAAATGTTGACACTGAGTCAAGCTAACCTGAACAGCTCTTAACTGGTTTGTACATGTTGACACTGAATAAAGCTAACCTGAACAGCTCTTAACCAGTTTATACATGTTGACACTGAATCAAGCTAACCTGAACAGCTCTTAACCAGTTTATACATGTTGACACCGAGTCAAGCTAACCTGAACAGCTCTTAACCAGTTTATACATGTTGACACCGAGTCAAGCTAATCTGAACAGCTCTTAACCAGTTTATACATGTTGACACTGAGTCAAGCTAACCTGAACAGCTCTTAACTGGTTTATACATGTTGACACTGAGTCAAGCTAACCTGAACAGCTCTTAACTGGTTTATACATGTTGACACTGAGTCAAGCTAACCTGAACAGCTCTTAACCAGTTTATACATGTTGACACTGAGTCAAGCTAACCTGAACAGCTCTTAACCAGTTTATACATGTTGACACTGAGTCAAGCTAACCTGAACAGCTCTTAACCAGTTTATACATGTTGACACTGAGTCAAGCTAACCAGAAAAGTGTCAACGTTTATACATGTTGACACTGAGTCAAGCTAACCAGAAAAGTGTCAACATTTATACATGTTGACACTGAGTCAAGCTAACCTGAACAGCTCTTAACCAGTTTGTAAATGTTGACACTGAGTCAAGCTAACCTGAACATTCTTAACCAGTTTATACATGTTGACACTGAGTCAAGCTAACCTGAACAGCTCTTAACCAGTTTGTAAATGTTGACACTGAATCAAGCTAGCCTGAACAGCTCTTAACCAGTTTGTAAATGTTGACACTGAATCAAGCTAGCCTGAACAGCTCTTAACCAGTTTATACATGTTGACACTGAGTCAAGCTAACCTGAACAGCTCTTAACCAGTTTATACATGTTGACACTGAGTCAAGCTAACCTGAACAGCTCTTAACCAGTTTATACATGTTGACACTGAGTCAAGCTAACCTGAACAGCTCTTAACCAGTTTATACATGTTGACACTGAGTCAAGCTAACCTGAAAAGCTCTTAACTGGTTTGTACATGTTGACACTGAATCAAGCTAACCTGAACAGCTCTTAACCAGTTTATACATGTTGACACTGAGTCAAGCTAACCTGAACAGCTCTTAACCAGTTTATACATGTTGACACTGAGTCAAGCTAACCTGAACAGCTCTTAACCAGTTTATACATGTTGACACTGAGTCAAGCTAACCTGAACAGCTCTTAACCAGTTTATACATGTTGACACTGAGTCAAGCTAACCTGAACAGCTCTTAACTGGTTTATACATGTTGACACTGAGTCAAGCTAACCTGAACAGCTCTTAACCAGTTTATACATGTTGACACTGAGTCAAGCTAACCTGAACAGCTCTTAACTGGTTTATACATGTTGATACTGAGTCAAGCTAACCTGAACAGCTTTTAACCAGTTTATACATGTTGACACTGAGTCAAGCTAACCTGAACAGCTCTTAACTGGTTTGTACATGTTGACACTGAATCAAGCTAACCTGAACAGCTCTTAACTGGTTTGTACATGTTGACACTGAATCAAGCTAACCTGAACAGCTCTTAACCAGTTTATACATGTTGACACTGAGTCAAGCTAACCTGAACAGCTCTTAACTGGTTTGTACATGTTGACACTGAATCAAGCTAACCTGAACAGCTCTTAACTGGTTTGTACATGTTGACACTGAGTCAAGCTAACCTGAACAGCTCTTAACCAGTTTATACATGTTGACACTGAGTCAAGCTAACCTGAACAGCTCTTAACTGGTTTGTACATGTTGACACTGAATCAAGCTAACCTGAACAGCTCTTAACTGGTTTGTACATGTTGACACTGAATCAAGCTAACCTGAACAGCTCTTAACCAGTTTGTACATGTTGACACTGAGTCAAGCTAACCTGAACAGCTCTTAACTGGTTTGTACATGTTGACACTGAATCAAGCTAACCTGAACAGCTCTTAACTGGTTTGTACATGTTGACACTGAGTCAAGCTAACCTGAACAGCTCTTAACCAGTTTATACATGTTGACACTGAGTCAAGCTAACCTGAACAGCTCTTAACCAGTTTATACATGTTGACACTGAGTCAAGCTAACCTGAACATTCTTAACTGGTTTATACATGTTGACACTGAGTCAAGCTAACCAAAACATTCTCAATTGGTTTATACATGTTGACACTGAGTCAAGCTAACCAGAACATTCTCAACTGGTTTATACATGTTGACACTGAGTCAAGATAACCTGAACAGCTCTTAACCAGTTTGTACATGTTGACACTGAGTCAAGCTAACCTGAACAGCTCTTAACCAGTTTGTAAATGTTGACAATAAGTCAAGCTAACCTGAACATTCTTAACCAGTTTGTAAATGTTGACACTGAGTCAAGCTAACCTGAACAGCTCTTAACTGGTTTGTACATGTTGACACTGAATAAAGCTAACCTGAACAGCTCTTAACCAGTTTATACATGTTGACACTGAATCAAGCTAACCTGAACAGCTCTTAACCAGTTTATACATGTTGACACCGAGTCAAGCTAACCTGAACAGCTCTTAACCAGTTTATACATGTTGACACCGAGTCAAGCTAATCTGAACAGCTCTTAACCAGTTTATACATGTTGACACTGAGTCAAGCTAACCTGAACAGCTCTTAACTGGTTTATACATGTTGACACTGAGTCAAGCTAACCTGAACAGCTCTTAACTGGTTTATACATGTTGACACTGAGTCAAGCTAACCTGAACAGCTCTTAACCAGTTTATACATGTTGACACTGAGTCAAGCTAACCTGAACAGCTCTTAACCAGTTTATACATGTTGACACTGAGTCAAGCTAACCTGAACAGCTCTTAACCAGTTTATACATGTTGACACTGAGTCAAGCTAACCAGAAAAGTGTCAACGTTTATACATGTTGACACTGAGTCAAGCTAACCAGAAAAGTGTCAACATTTATACATGTTGACACTGAGTCAAGCTAACCTGAACAGCTCTTAACCAGTTTGTAAATGTTGACACTGAGTCAAGCTAACCTGAACATTCTTAACCAGTTTATACATGTTGACACTGAGTCAAGCTAACCTGAACAGCTCTTAACCAGTTTGTAAATGTTGACACTGAATCAAGCTAGCCTGAACAGCTCTTAACCAGTTTGTAAATGTTGACACTGAATCAAGCTAGCCTGAACAGCTCTTAACCAGTTTATACATGTTGACACTGAGTCAAGCTAACCTGAACAGCTCTTAACCAGTTTATACATGTTGACACTGAGTCAAGCTAACCTGAACAGCTCTTAACCAGTTTATACATGTTGACACTGAGTCAAGCTAACCTGAACAGCTCTTAACCAGTTTATACATGTTGACACTGAGTCAAGCTAACCTGAAAAGCTCTTAACTGGTTTGTACATGTTGACACTGAATCAAGCTAACCTGAACAGCTCTTAACCAGTTTATACATGTTGACACTGAGTCAAGCTAACCTGAACAGCTCTTAACCAGTTTATACATGTTGACACTGAGTCAAGCTAACCTGAACAGCTCTTAACCAGTTTATACATGTTGACACTGAGTCAAGCTAACCTGAACAGCTCTTAACCAGTTTATACATGTTGACACTGAGTCAAGCTAACCTGAACAGCTCTTAACTGGTTTATACATGTTGACACTGAGTCAAGCTAACCTGAACAGCTCTTAACCAGTTTATACATGTTGACACTGAGTCAAGCTAACCTGAACAGCTCTTAACTGGTTTATACATGTTGATACTGAGTCAAGCTAACCTGAACAGCTTTTAACCAGTTTATACATGTTGACACTGAGTCAAGCTAACCTGAACAGCTCTTAACTGGTTTGTACATGTTGACACTGAATCAAGCTAACCTGAACAGCTCTTAACTGGTTTGTACATGTTGACACTGAATCAAGCTAACCTGAACAGCTCTTAACCAGTTTATACATGTTGACACTGAGTCAAGCTAACCTGAACAGCTCTTAACTGGTTTGTACATGTTGACACTGAATCAAGCTAACCTGAACAGCTCTTAACTGGTTTGTACATGTTGACACTGAGTCAAGCTAACCTGAACAGCTCTTAACCAGTTTATACATGTTGACACTGAGTCAAGCTAACCTGAACAGCTCTTAACCAGTTTATACATGTTGACACTGAGTCAAGCTAACCTGAACATTCTTAACTGGTTTATACATGTTGACACTGAGTCAAGCTAACCAAAACATTCTCAATTGGTTTATACATGTTGACACTGAGTCAAGCTAACCAGAACATTCTCAACTGGTTTATACATGTTGACACTGAGTCAAGATAACCTGAACAGCTCTTAACCAGTTTGTACATGTTGACACTGAGTCAAGCTAACCTGAACAGCTCTTAACCAGTTTGTAAATGTTGACAATAAGTCAAGCTAACCTGAACATTCTTAACCAGTTTGTAAATGTTGACACTGAGTCAAGCTAACCTGAACAGCTCTTAACTGGTTTGTACATGTTGACACTGAATAAAGCTAACCTGAACAGCTCTTAACCAGTTTATACATGTTGACACTGAATCAAGCTAACCTGAACAGCTCTTAACCAGTTTATACATGTTGACACCGAGTCAAGCTAACCTGAACAGCTCTTAACCAGTTTATACATGTTGACACCGAGTCAAGCTAACCTGAACAGCTCTTAACCAGTTTATACATGTTGACACCGAGTCAAGCTAACCTGAACAGCTCTTAACTGGTTTGTACATGCTGACACTGAGTCAAGCTAATCTGAACAGCTCTTAACCAGTTTATACATGTTGACACGGAGTGAAGCTAATCTGAACAGCTCTTAACCAGTTTATACATGTTGACACCGAGTCAAGCTAACCTGAACAGCTCTTAACCAGTTTATACATGTTGACACCGAGTCAAGCTAACCTGAACAGCTCTTAACTGGTTTGTACATGTTGACACTGAATCAAGCTAACCTGAACAGCTCTTAACCAGTTTATACATGTTGACACTGAATCAAGCTAACCTGAACAGCTCTTAACTGGTTTGTACATGTTGACACTGAATCAAGCTAACCTGAACAGCTCTTAACCAGTTTGTACATGTTGACACTGAATCAAGCTAACCTGAACAGCTCTTAACCAGTTTATACATGTTGACACTGAGTCAAGCTAACCTGAATAGCTCTTAACCAGTTTATACATGTTGACACCGAGTCAAGCTAACCTGAACAGCTCTTAACCAGTTTATACATGTTGACACCGAGTCAAGCTAACCTGAACAGCTCTTAACCAGTTTATACATGTTGACACCGAGTCAAGCTAACCTGAACAGCTCTTAACCAGTTTATACATGTTGACACCGAGTCAAGCTAACCTGAACAGCTCTTAACCAGTTTATACATGTTGACACCGAGTCAAGCTAACCTGAACAACTCTTAACCAGTTTATACATGTTGACACCGAGTCAAGCTAACCTGAACAACTCTTAACCAGTTTATACATGTTGACACCGAGTCAAGCTAACCTGAACAGCTCTTAACTGGTTTGTACATGTTGACACTGAATCAAGCTAACCTGAACAGCTCTTAACTGGTTTGTACATGTTGACACTGAATCAAGCTAACCTGAACAGCTCTTAACCAGTTTATACATGTTGACACCGAGTCAAGCTAATCTGAACAGCTCTCAATCAGTTTATACATGTTGACACCGAGTCAAGCTAACCTGAACAGCTCTTAACCAGTTTATACATGTTGACACCGAGTCAAGCTAACCTGAACAGCTCTTAACTGGTTTGTACATGTTGACACTGAATCAAGCTAACCTGAACAGCTCTTAACCTGTTTATACATGTTGACACTGAGTCAAGCTAATCTGAACAGCTCTTAACCAGTTTATACATGTTGACACCGAGTCAAGCTAACCTGAACAGCTCTTAACTGGTTTGTGCATGTTGACACTGAATCAAGCTAACCTGAACAGCTCTTAACCAGTTTATACATGTTGACACTGAGTCAAGCTAACCTGAACAGCTCTTAACCGGTTTATACATGTTGACACTGAGTCAAGCTAACCTGAACAGCTCTTAACCAGTTTATACATGTTGACACTGAATCAAGCTAACCTGAACAGCTCTTAACCAGTTTATACATGTTGACACCGAGTCAAGCTAATCTGAACAGCTCTTAACCAGTTTATACATGTTGACACCGAGTCAAGCTAACCTGAACAGCTCTTAACTGGTTTGTACATGTTGACACTGAATCAAGCTAACCTGAACAGCTCTTAACCAGTTTATACATGTTGACACTGAGTCAAGCTAATCTGAACAGCTCTTAACCAGTTTATACATGTTGACACTGAGTCAAGCTAACCTGAACAGCTCTTAACTGGTTTATACATGTTGACACTGAGTGAAGCTAACCTGAACAGCTCTTAACCAGTTTATACATGTTGACACTGAGTCAAGCTAACCTGAACAGCTCTTAACCAGTTTATACATGTTGACACTGAGTCAAGCTAATCTGAACAGCTCTTAACCAGTTTATACATGTTGACACTGAGTCAAGCTAACCTGAACAGCTCTTAACCAGTTTGTAAATGTTGACACTGAGTCAAGCTAACCTGAACATTCTTAACCAGTTTATACATGTTGACACTGAGTCAAGCTAACCTGAACAGCTCTTAACCAGTTTATACATGTTGACACTGAGTCAAGCTAACCTGAACATTCTTAACTGGTTTATACATGTTGACACTGAGTCAAGCTAAACTGAACACCTCTTAACCAGTTTGTAAATGTTGACACTGAATCAAGCTAACCTGAACAGCTCTTAACCAGTTTGTAAATGTTGACACTGAATCAAGCTAACCTGAACAGCTCTTAACCAGTTTATACATGTTGACACTGAGTCAAGCTAACCTGAACAGCTCTTAACTGGTTTGTACATGTTGACACTGAGTCAAGCTAACCTGAACAGCTCTTAACTGGTTTGTACATGTTGACACTGAATCAAGCTAACCTGAACAGCTCTTAACCAGTTTATACATGTTGACACTGAGTCAAGCTAACCTGAACAGCTCTTAACCAGTTTGTACATGTTGACACTGAGTCAAGCTAACCTGAACAGCTCTTAACCAGTTTATACATGTTGACACTGAGTCAAGCTAACCTGAACAGCTCTTAACCAGTTTATACATGTTGACACTGAGTCAAGCTAACCTGAACAGCTCTTAACTGGTTTGTACATGTTGACACTGAATCAAGCTAACCTGAACAGCTCTTAACCAGTTTATAGATGTTGACACTGAGTCAAGCTAACCTGAACAGCTCTTAACCAGTTTATACATGTTGACACTGAGTCAAGCTAACCTGAACAGCTCTTAACCAGTTTATACATGTTGACACTGAGTCAAGCTAACCTGAACAGCTCTTAACCAGTTTATACATGTTGACACTGAGTCAAGCTAACCTGAACAGCTCTTAACCAGTTTATACATGTTGACACTGAGTCAAGCTAACCTGAACAGCTCTTAACTGGTTTGTACATGTTGACACGTAGTCAAGCTAACCTGAACAGCTCTTAACTGGTTTGTACATGTTGACACTGAATCAAGCTAACCTGAACAGCTCTTAACCAGTTTATACATGTTGACACTGAGTCAAGCTAACCTGAACAGCTCTTAACCAGTTTATACATGTTGACACTGAGTCAAGCTAACCTGAACAGCTCTTAACCAATTTGTACATGTTGACACTGAGTCAAGCTAACCTGAACAGCTCTTAACCAGTTTATACATGTTGACACTGAATCAAGCTAACCTGAACAGCTCTTAACTGGTTTGTACATGTTGACACTGAATCAAGCTAACCTGAACAGCTCTTAACCAGTTTATACATGTTGACACTGAGTCAAGCTAACCTGAACAGCTCTTAACCAGTTTATACATGTTGACACTGAGTCAAGCTAACCTGAACAGCTCTTAACTGGTTTGTACATGTTGACACTGAATCAAGCTAACCTGAACAACTCTTAACCAGTTTATACATGTTGACACTGAGTCAAGCTAACCTGAACAGCTCTTAACTGGTTTGTACATGTTGACACTGAATCAAGCTAACCTGAACAGCTCTTAACCAGTTTATACATGTTGACACTGAGTCAAGCTTACCTGAACAGCTCTTAACCAGTTTATACATGTTGACACTGAGTCAAGCTAACCTGAACAGCTCTTAACCAGTTTATACATGTTGACACTGAGTCAAGCTAACCTGAACAGCTCTTAACCAGTTTATACATGTTGACACTGAGTCAAGCTAACCTGAACAGCTCTTAACCAGTTTATACATGTTGACACTGAGTCAAGCTAACCTGAACAGCTCTTAACTGGTTTATACTTGTTGATACTGAGTCAAGCTAACCTGAACAGCTCTTAACCAGTTTATACATGTTGACACTGAGTCAAGCTAACCTGAACAGCTCTTAACCAGTTTATACATGTTGACACTGAGTCAAGCTAACCTGAACAGCTCTTAACTGGTTTGTACATGTTGACACTGAATCAAGCTCACCTGAACAGCTCTTAACCAGTTTATACATGTTGACACTGAGTCAAGCTAACCTGAACAGCTCTTAACTGGTTTGTACATGTTGACACTGAGTCAAGCTAACCTGAACATTCTTAACTGGTTTATACATGTTGACACTGAGTCAAGCTAACCTGAACAGCTCTTAACTGGTTTGTACATGTTGACACTGAATCAAGCTAACCTGAACAGCTCTTAACTGGTTTGTACATGTTGACACTGAGTCAAGCTAACCTGAACAGCTCTTAACCAGTTTATACATGTTGACACTGAGTCAAGCTAACCTGAACAGCTCTTAATCAGTTTATACATGTTGACATTTGATAATTTAGGATAAAAACATTGTGATAAAAATACTAAATAACAATAAAACTGTAATGGAGATGAAAGTTGAAACACAACTATTTTTGTCTCTGAAGTATTTAAGTGGAAACTGAAAATTCAACCTATTTTGTTTCATTTCATGTAATTTCAAACTCTGTCAAACATGTTACAACCAAGTTAGTTTCAGATAAATCTAACCTAACATTTTGTAATTAACTTTATTATTAAAACTAATAGTCACCTTGTAAGTTTTATTATGCCACATTAACTCTTGGCCATAAACTATGAGGGACAAGGTGATAATGGAACCAAACAAAGTTTTTTGTTGTTTTTTTTCATTCATACATATTTGTGAAGTACCTGAGATTCTACTTTCAAATAAAATAACTATGTACCATAATTTACAAACAGGATACTCTTCTACAAAAACAAAAATAAACATTTGTTGCATACAACATACACGTCACTGAACAGAGAGTGTTACCCCTCAGAAATATTGTGTTAATCCCAAGTTCTGTTATATTACACACATCTTTCTTGATATACCTTCTGGAATGAATAAACAGTCAGAAAATACACTTGTTCGAGTTTTTAATCAGAGAAATAAAAAAAGACTTTACTTGTTGTCTTTCAGTACTGTCTCTCAGACAGGCAAATAACACAGTTAATTTTATCAACAACTTCATTATGTAAATCTTTTTACAATGGTTATCGATTTGAAAAGAAATATAAAACAGAGTTTGTTGACTGAATTGTAGAAATAACTTACTCTATCATAATACATTATAACAATATGGCCTTTACCAGCAATGTCAGCAACACATTCACAACTTACTAGTTACTTTGTGAAACATCATTAACTTACTCTATCATAATACATTATAACAATATGGCCTTTACCAGCAATGTCAGCAACACATTCACAACTTACTAGTTACTTTGTGAAACATCATTAACTTACTCTATCATAATACATTATGACAATATGGCCTTTACCAGCAATGTCAGCAACACATCCACAACTTACTAGTTACTTTGTGAAACATCATTACATGAAAATGTCAATTTCCTTACATGGTGTAGCAGCGAGTGTGGCATTCAGAGTTCCTTTCTCTGCAGGTGTGGCTGACACAGCTCCTTCCATACTCTGACTGTTGCTTGTGACACCAGTTAGGCTGGTGCTGCTCATAGATGGCGTTAATTTACTTCGTTTGGTCAGAGACTTTTGAATGGTGGCATGGTCTGTGGGGAGATTAGCTAGAGCATGGAACACATTTCGTTTTCGAATAATAGTGTACACCAAGTTGGAATTCCCTTTAATTAAAGAAAAAACAAAAGTAAACCACTTTTGTTTCATACTGTTACACAAGTCATTCTGAAGGACATACATGATAGCCTATAATTTTAAATGGATAGAAGGGTATAAAAGCACAACTTAGTTGTAAGTCAGTGTAAAACCTAGACATTTAATAATCATATCAGTTCTCTACGTTATACAGCACAATAAAACCTACATATTTAATAATCAAACCAGTTATCTGTTTTACAGCACAATAAAACCTAGATATTTAATAATCAAACCAGTTATCTATGTTATACAGCACAATAAAACCTAGATATTTAATAATCAAACCAGTTATCTATATTATACAGCACAATAAAACCTAGATATTTAATAATCAAACCAGTTATCTATGTTATACAGCACAATAAAACCTAGATATTTAATAATCAAACCAGTTATCTATATTATACAGCACAATAAAACCTAGATATTTAATAATCAAACCAGTTATCTATGTTATACAGCACAATAAAACCTGGATATTTAATAATCAAACCAGTTATCTATGTTATACAGCACAATAAAACCTGGATATTTAATAATCTAACTGATCTTTAATATTTTCATTATACAACAATAATCTGAACTATTATAATTTAACTGGACATGATTTTAACATGTTTAGTAATAATAGTTTTCACATTTATACAGCAGTAGAATTAATTATGAAAATAATATACATTTATCATATGAAACTGAAATGTTAAAAACCATAAAAGCACATTAGTTCTATCCAACCAGTGAAACAGATTAAAAAACTTGAGAAAAGTTAATAATTACAGAAGGAAGTGTGACACTTATTACTATTGTCACGTGATAAAACTCACCATCAAATTGATACTGGATAATGTTGTTGAAAATTTCAAGAAGGAAAAACACCAGGTGATGATTGGTTGGACTAGAGTATAGGAACCAGGGTGTACTGAAGGCCTAGAAACAACATCAAATGATATCCTATCATTCATGGCAGTTAAATAGACTAGATTACAAGAGCTCATATATTGAACACTTAGAGGTCATGTTTAAATATTTGTTCTTTCAAACAATTCTCTTATAAAATAATTCAGTAAGTACTTAATTTCAAAACATGACAATCAAATAATACAGTAAAAGTCAATTTCCAAACATGATTCCCAAATAATTCAAAGCATAATTACAGAATACATTAAACAGACAATTTTAAAACATCACAACTAAACAATTCAGTAAAAGTTGTAAAACATGAAGATATAGACAGATAATGACTGTTTCAAACCAACACTCTGTAAAACTTCATTGGACTTACCTCCAGTAAATGTAGCAGTTTTGTACTTGCTACCATAGATAAGGTTTTCAGGTAAGGGGAAACTGCAGTAATTCAAAAAAATAATTAAAATCAGAATACTCAGATTATACAGAGTAAGATAAAATTACACTTCTTGTTTCTTCCACAAAATTATGTATATTAATTAGTAACAAACATTAAACTCCTGGTTCTACAGTAGCTGTCAGTTACTTCATCTTGGTCATTGTATACCCAAACATAGAAAGTGGAATTAATAAAACAGTATAAAGTCTGAGGGTCAGCTTTCTCCTTGCTTTGTAACCTTTCTTGATCATCTGTGTAACTGTTATTTTTATGTGTATACAGATATACAATATTTACAAAATTAATTTTTTTGAATAAAATATTCTGGTGCTGGCACTGAATAAGAAAACATTGTGAATTAAAGTTTCATTGTAAAGTGCTTCAACAATGTATTTTTAAAAGTCAATCACATCACTGAAGAAAAACAGGACAAATCATAATTTGACAATACATCTTCCCATTAAAACAGATTCAACAGAGTAGTGAGAATGTTCACATTGTTTTATCACTGAAGAAAAACAGGACAAATCATAATTTGGCAATTCATCTTCCCATTAAAACAGATTCAACAGAGTAGTGAGAATGTTCACATTGTTTTATCACTGAAGAAAAACAGGACAAATCATAATTTGGCAAAACATCTTCCCATTAAAACAGATTCAACAGAGTAGTGAGAATGTTCACATTGTTTTATCACTGAAGAAAAACAGGACAAATCATAATTTGGCAATACGTCTTCCCATTAAAACAGATTCAACAGAGTAGTGAGAATGTTCACATTGTTTTATCACTGAAGAAAAACAGGACAAATCATAATTTGGCAATACGTCTTCCCATTAAAACAGATTCAACAGAGTAGTGAGAATGTTCACATTGTTTTATCACTGAAGAAAACAGGACAAATCATAATTTGGCAATACATCTTCCCATTAAAACAGATTCAACAGAGTAGTGAGAATGTTCACATTGTTTTATCACTAAAGAAAAACAGGACAAATCATAATTTGGCAATACATCTTCCCATTAAAACAGATTCAACAGAGTAGTGAGAATGTTCACATTGTTTTGGAACAACTTACCTTATCGGATGAAACACACTAAATGAACACATCTTAGAATAGTTGGACTAGGAAACAAAAATACAAATTTTGGAAAGGTATCAGTCATCTTACATAAGACAGTTTTATTATTCTAACAGGACAGTTGACCTTTGGAATTGATTGTCTTCAGATGTTGTAGTGGCTGTAAATTTAAATGAGCTTAAGAAAATGTGTGATAAGCACATGAATGATAAATTTAAGGTGTTTTGTTTTTAGGTTACAGTGGAATAGCTAAGATGGACCAATAAGTCCTGTGTTGTTCCAAAATATGTTAAGAAATATCTGTTTTCCTTGTAATCCTTCTTCTAACTAAGAGACATCTATTGTCCTTGCTTCGAGATATCCATTGTCTTTGCTGTAATCATTGTTGTAAATAAGACAACCACGATTCTTGATCTAATTTTTGTTCTAAGATATCTAATTTCCTTCCTGTAATCCTTGTTCAAACAGATATCCACTATCCTTTTCATAACCCTTCTTCTAACTAATAGATGTCCATTGTCCTTTATGTACTCCTTGTTCTAAATAAAACATCCTCTTTCTTTGTTGTAATCCTTGTTCTAACCATGACAATCATTGTCTTTGTTGCAATCCTTGTTCCAAGAGATATCCACTGTCCTTGCTATAATCCTTGATCTAAGAGAAATCCATTGTCTTTGTTGTAATTTTTGTTCTAATTAATAGACATCCACTGTTCTTGTTGTAAATCTTGTTATAACTAAAACATCCATTGCCTTTTTTGTGATATTTATTCTAACTAAAACATCTATTGTCCTTGTTGTAATCCTTGTTCTAAGAAACATCTATTGTCCTTGATGTAACCCTTGTTCTAAGAAACATCCTTTGTCCTTGCTGTAATCCTTGTTCTAAGAGACATCTGTTATCCTTGCTATAATCTACTGAATGCATTTCAATTAATTTAGTGTCAGATTTTCAGTATTTGCATGCATTACGGAAGTTCTTATAAAACAAGAATCTATCTTCATCAATGAAACCAGAAAATAAGGGTGGAATAAACCACAGAGACAATAATAACAATAGAAACTACAAATCAAACTAACTCTGCCTGATGTGATGAACGGGTCAAAGATAATTTATATACTGAGTGCACGGACATCTACGTAGGGTAAAGAACCTGTCAAGAAGATGTAAAACAATACAATGATACCAAATAAGTACTAATTCAGTGATGTCATGTGCCTCAAGTTATTAAAAAAAAAATGTTACTTTTAAAAATTTCAGCAGTACTGAAATAGTGGACAAGAAACAACTCTGCACTAAAGAAAAAAAAAGAACCTATCATGGAAATGAGACACAGACTAAATAAAAATTAAAGTGAAATAAGTCTAATATATTACAAATATTAACCCTAAGTAAATACGTACATTAAACTTTCTTCAACAAGAACACAACTTTAATACAAGTGATAACAAAGAATACTATCCTCTTCATTTCAATAACAATCCACATTTCTGAAACTAATTCATTTATCAAAGAAAACCTTCAAAAAAAGAAATATAAAATACATTGATTACTCAGAATACAATAAAAAATGAATTAATGGTAGCATAGCTACAGAAAGTAGTTTTGAATCTCCCAATAATTAAATCAACAAACAATGGTTCCTACAAGCAGGTTTCAACTCACCATTAACTATGATGGTTAAGAGACAATCAAACAAAGGTTGTAACCTTTGGTGTCCAGTGGTGATAATTTTATGAAAAACCTACAAGAAAGTAATGTGGTAAATGGGATTTTCAATTCTGAAAATTTACATGTGAAATAAATAAAGAACTTGCTGTACACTGTAATTCACTCTAAGATCTCAACCAACCTAAGTTGTCAGTTAGTTCAAACCTCACAGCTCCATCCAAAGTATTTGTAACTTTAGACAAAGCTTTCTAAGAAATAAGATTTTAAAAGGTTTTTATATAGAGTTTTTTGGGCTTTATATAAAGCCCAAAGTTATGTTTTAATTTACAAGCTGGCAAATGATAACACAAGTAATTAATACCTCTAGAAAATACCAAAACACCTTATCAACAGATGACTCTCAGAGATGAATGTTTTAGCACTTATCTCTTTCTTATTATCTGACTATCAAATTATGAACAACTCTTTCTACTGGTGAGGTCCAAATGTTTCTTAGCTATTATAATATTTCTTACAAAATAAATTGGGAGAAACCATTCATTTTCCACATAAAATAGAACCAACAGTAACAATTGCATGTTTATTTGTGTGTGACTTGTACATTATTAAAGGACTTTTTAACCATTAAAATCACAAGTGTGGACCCAATCAACAATATTAGTGTCACAAAACAGCACAATATTAGTGTCACAAAACACCACAATATTAGTGTCACAAAACACCACAATATTAGTCACAAAACAGCACAATATTAGTGTCACAAAACAGCACAATATTAGTGTCACAAAACAGCACAATATTAGTGTCACAAAACACCACAATATTAGTGTCACAAAACAGCACAATATTAGTGTCACAAAACAGCACAATATTAGTGTCACAAAACAGCACAATATTAGTGTCACAAAACAGCACAATATTAGTGTCACAAAACACCATAATATTAGTGTCACAAAACATAAAATATCCTTTCCATATACACTATGTTTTGCATGTGAGTAAAAATGCAGTAAAAAGTACGTAATGTTTACAGAAACAAAGATCTGACAACAGATAATGAAACATACAATAATCAGCAGATCTGCGTGAGTGCCAGTAAACACAGGAATGTCCATCGGCACACTGGCTGTGTAGGGCTTATTCAAGCGAACTCCAAAATTACGTTCACCGCTGAGAAGCAAAAGAATGAAAACTCCAATGTGGACCAGTCCGACTCTAGCTGTAAAGAAAATTCATGAGTCTCCTTGTGTAAACAATAATATTTTTCCACAATAAATTTACCATATTTTTGTAATAACTAACAAGAGTTTCAGTCCAAATTTACCAAACTATGTTCAATTTTTGATATGACTACAATGATGCAGACCAATATAAACTCACTATTTAGTTATTCACAGGGTCAAGATATGGACCAGTGAAAACACACTGACACATCATTGATGGAGACACGACAAAGACTACTAAAAACCCAATGGAAAATTACTGATGGCATCATGATATATACCCCTAAATCTCACTGTTAAATCATTCACAGGGTTAAAATATAGATGACTAAAAATCCAATGTTATTTTAAAATAATTCTCTATTAATACAGTCTATTATTGTTTTATATTATAATAACACAAACTATTCCCCATTAATTTACTGATTATGAAGGATAAAAATGGTCATCTCGTTGTGAAACATCAATAAGTTGAAACATCTTACATTGGTCAGCTCTGGCATCATTCAGATGATACAGGACCGGAACAAGTACTTCCAACACTTGACTGCTCTTCAACACATAAAACATGAATTTCTGTAATAATACAAGAATTGTATCTTAAGCCTTCATACTGAAATTCATTCAATTCATCCACATAATATTTCAAGAAACTACAATACAGTGGTTCTCAAACTTAATCTGTTCCAGAAGGCTGTTCGAAAACCGAATCAAGTTTTCCCATCAGAAATACTGTAAATTAAATTAATCTGTTATAGACCTCCAAAAATTATGCATTATGAGGCATTTTAAGTAAAAATATTGCTTATTTATACCTATATAATAATACTTACATGTCAACCACAAAAACTATAAACACAATAAAAAAAACAAATGAAAATTTAACTGCGCTTTACCTGTGCCGAGGAGAGCTGATGGCATAATTGAAAGGTGGTGAGGAAAGTGGAGAGTAGGAGGGTTGTTATTGTATGTAAGGGGAGTCACCTTCCATAAAAACGTCATGTAACTCTCCTTCTGGGGTTCTTTCTCTTTTCTGTCTCTTTGCAATGCTATAACCTGCTTGAGACTCACTGGACCTATTTCTCACTAAAAACTTGTCTAATGAGGTTTGTTTCTGCCAGCATTTTAAAATGTTGTTAGAATTGGCCCCCTCCCCACGTCTCACCACACTATGTATGCCACTTCTCTTCCTAAATTTTTCAAACCACCCCCCACTAGCCTTAAAGGCATCACTTGTTCCAGCACTCGTTCCAGGGGTGTTTTTCAGGAGATCAACATGCAACTGTTTTGCTTTCTCACAAATGATGGGCTCAGAAATGCTATCACCAGCTAACTGTTTTTTGTTTACCCAAATCAACAACAGTTTTTCTACCTCTTTATTGTTTGTGGTCTTTGTTTCGTAAGCACAGTCACTCCTTTTGCAACATCAGCTCCTTTGATGACCTCTTTATTTTTCAGTATGGTGCAGACTGTAGACTTCACCATACCAAACTGTGTAACAAGGTCAGACATGTGAACACCACTCTCATACTTCGCTATGAGATATTTTTTCATCTTTATTGTGGCTGTAACAACTTTTCTTTTTAATTTGCTGCTTTCATTATCCTTCTTTAACCTCATGGTGACTTATTTAATCAGAATATTTAGAAAAAAAAACAAACGAGAACGTTCACAGCAGATTTTAGCGGGGTGTGGACTGAGTGACAAGTGAGGGTAAAATGTTTTGGGCAAGTTTGGCGTGGGCTGAAAATGGTCGAAAGGTCGTTCGGGTCATCAGTCAGGTTATTCAGGGTTTCAAGCCATGACAGCTTGGTTCGGGAACTGAGTTTATGTTTAACATTTTTTTTCTCAAACAATATGTTCAAAAACCGAATTGTTTGAGAAGGGAGTCATTCGAGAACCAAGGTACCACTGTATTTTCACTCAATGTTTTGTTCAAGGTTTTACATTACATAACAAACATTTCCAGTCAATAAAGAAGTCACATTTTTTAAGACACTATTTTTTTTTGTTGCTTTCATAAAATATAACCTATTACACCTTTTCAACTGTAATTATAAAAAAAAAAAAAAAACCTTTGTTAATTTCCTGGTAGCAACCACATGGAATTTGTTAATATCTACTCAACAAGACACGTAAACATCCGTTTATGTCTAGTTAGCAACCAAACAAATCAAGACTTCTGTCAATTTTGTGTCTATAACAATAAATATTTCTGCTTAAACAACCAAGACTTGTTAGTTTACAGCCAATAACAACCACTTCTGCTAATTTTCTGTCAGTAGAAACACAGAAAATTTTATTTTCCCATTATCAACAAACACAAAGACCTGTATTTAAGTCAGCAACAACCAACAATATTTCTATCAATTTCTGTCAGCAATAACAAATAAACTTCTAATAATTTCCTGTTACTAATAACCAATTGGACTTCTAAAACTTTAACTTCCTGTCATTCATGACTTCAACTGTTTGTAACAAATCAAAGATCCGAGAGGTCTATTGTTAACTGGTATAAACACTGACTTTTTCATAGTTTTCTCTAGAGAGCTGTACACAATGGTGGCCAAAAGTGTCTCGGAAATCAGTGATTACCTACGGAATTCCAATTAATGAGATGTTAGTAACAAAAATACACAATTTAAAACAGGAATCCACCAAAAAATCACCCATACTAAACTACACATTCCTTGGGACTCAGCACATGAAAAAAATAAAAAAAAACTCAACATACTAATAAACCTAATAAACACAGCCATAAAACTACGTTCACCAGATAAAATTAACGACGAATTAGACAAAATAAAACAATACTTCATCAACACCAATAAGTTTTCTCCACAAACTGTAGAAAACATTATACGCACACACCTAGAGAGAAAGCAAAATCAATTGACAAAAGTAAATCTACGCCACGATTAAAAAAAAATCACAAAACCATATACTGCTGCATACCATATATTTCCGACATCAGCAGAAAAATAACCAACATTTGGCAAAAACTAGAAACAAAGTATGACATTCCAGTTAATACCAAATTTATTCAAAAACTAGTCACAAAACTAAGGTCTGACTACACTGACAAACACCACACCAACATTATTTATAAAATACAATGTGATAACTGCCACTTCTTCTATATTGGAGAAACAAGTAGAAAAATGGAAACCAGCTTCACAGAACATAAAAAGTTGCCTTCACACATTTTCAAACATTGCAAATCAAATAAACACAACCATAGAAAACGCCCAAATAATAAATGAACAAACATAAACAAATGCAAAATTAAAGAAGCCCAACAACTCAATATAAAGGAACACCTTCATACCTATATTAATAAATATATTCAAACATCTAAGCACACCCTTCACATTCCTACACTCAATTACACAACTGCCTTCAAACATGTGGTCAGCTATCGGTCAGTTACCTCTTTCTTTCTTTGTGAACCTGACGATGACCGAAGAAGGTCAAAAGGTTGTTCGCTCCTCTACATAGTGCTTTCTCTACCCATACCAGCCGTTTTTACATGTATAAAGATACCTTGTTGTGATCACACATTTTTACATATATAAAGATACCTTGTTGTGATCACACATTTTTACATATATAAAGATACCTTGTTGTGATCACACATTTTCCAAAAAAACACCAACAGTTCCTGATGAAACTGGATCTTCTTTGAAGAATTGGGTAAATATGTTTGGACTAGTGGATTGTTCAAAAGGCGAGTAAACCCCTTCAAGATAAATGCAAAGTCTTCTTCTCGGTGTATTCGAGAAAGATAGTTTACAAACAGGTTATCAAACATGGCACTCTGAAATTTAAAAATGTATTAAATATTAGTGTTATCTGTTCAATAAAAGATACAATTAATAGAAAAATGCTACATCTGAATAAAGCACCAAAATCATTATGTATTATGTTTATCATGCATCTCTGAATGTTATTATAAATAACAAAAACAAGGTACGGACTAAATTAAATAAAAATTATGTTAAAATTTTCTTGTGGTTCCATTCTAGATATTAAATATTTATAAATAGATTCCACCTAATCTTAATTTATTGTTTTAAATTTAGTGATCTGAAAGAAAGTTACTTTAACAAACACATACGTGGGTATTTGTGGAAAAGACATGGTAGCAAGTTTGGTAATTATACAACTGTTTTTGTATCATAACTACACTCCTGTAATCAAAAAACCTTTTTTCTTAAATAATATAGCATCTAGTAAACCGAGCATATTATAAAAATAAATAAAAACATACTGGGATCTCATCATTGTACTAATATATGTTGACTCACCCCACTGGTGTCATCTTTGTATTAATATAAATTGACTCATCCCACTGATGTTATCATTGTATTATTATATGTTGATTCATCCCACTGATGCCATTTTTGTATTCATATGCTGCTGGTCAAACTCTTAATGCTAATGAACATAAAGAAAAAATATGCATTTTGTGTTGTTAGACTCAACCACTTATTTGAGTAGAGCTTTGAAAGATGAAAATAAGAAAAGGGAAAATAAAAAAAAAACTTCTTAGCATTTAATGGGGAAAATGTGAACACTATGAAATTAGCCTAAATACTAGCTGGTCAAAAGTTTAAAACCATACTGAAATGAAGCGTTAATCGGTAAACACATAAAGAAATTTAGTCATTTGTGTTCAAGCATTAGCGTTGTCAACATCTCCCACTGACATCTCCTGTGTTACATTGGGTAAAAACATGGCAAAGGCTAAAAAGGTGACAGAGTTTGAACGTGGCAGAATTGTTGAGCTGCAAAAGCAAGATCTCTCTCAACGTGCCATCACTGGCGAGATTGGGCGTAGTAAAACTGCTGTTGCAAATTTCTTAAAAGCCCCTGAGGGACACGGAACAAGAATTTCAAGTGGTCAGCCCAAGATAATTTTGCTGGCGTTGAGCAGGAGGATTCGATGGGTTGTCCACCAAGACACCAGCCGATTGTTGAACCAGATTAAGGCCCTTACGGATGCAGAATGCAGCTCAAGACAACAAGACAGCATCTACGAGAGAAAGGCTTTAGAAACTGTAAACGTCTTCAAAAGCCATGTATCCTTCCACACCACAAAACAGCTCAGTTAAACTTTGCTGAGAAGCAACAAACATGAGACGTAGAAAAGTGGATGAAGCTTTTGTTCTCTGATGAGAAAAAATTTAACCTGGATGGTCCAGATGGCTTGCAACGTTACTAGCACAATAAGGATATCCCACCAGAGACATTTTCTACACGACACAGTGAAGGAGGTTCCATCATGATCTGGGGTGCTTTCTCCTTCCATGAAACAATGGAGCTTCAGGTTATACAGGGGTGTCAAACAGTAGCTGGCTACACTGACATGTTGGAGAGAGCATCCTTATTGACTGAAGGCTCTTGCTTGTGTGGAAATGACTGGACAATGCTGCAATCCACAATGCCCGCAGGAGAAAGGACTTTTTCATGGTGAATGACGCGATTCTTTTGGACCATCCAGCGTGTTCGCCCGAACTGAACCACGTTGAAAATGTTTGAGGGTGAATGGCAAGGGAAGTCTATAGAAATGGACATCAATTTCAAACAGTGCATGATCTTTGTGAAGCCATATTCAACCCCTTGGAATAACGTTTCAGCCAGCCTTCTGCAAATGCTTATATCAACCATGCCAAAGCGAATGTTTGAAGTTATTCGCAATGACAGCTGTGCAACTCTATACTGAGACCTCTTGTTGGGCATTTCCTACCCTGTTTAGGACTTCTTTTTGGTATGGTCTTAAACTTTTGACCAGCTAATATTTAGGTTAATTTCATAATGTTCACATTTTCGCTATTAAATGCTAAAAAAGTTTTTTATTTTTATTTTCTCTTTTCTTATTTTCATCTTTCAAAGCTCTACTCAGGTAAGTGGTTGAGTCTAATAACACAAAATGCATATTTTTTCTTCATGTTCATTGGCCTTAAGATTTTGGCCAGCAGTGTATGTTTACTCATCCCACTGATGTCATCAATTTATTAATATATGTTGATTCATCTCAATGGTGTCATCACTGTGTTAATATATGTTGACTTCTCACATTGATGTTATTAATATATGATGAATCATCACACTGGTGTTGTCACTGTATTAATATACCTTAACTCATCACACTGGTGTTGTCACTGTATTAATATACCTTAACTCATCACACTGGTGTTGTCACTGTATTAATATACCTTAACTCATCACACTGGTGTTGTCACTGTATTAATATACCTTGGCTCATCACACTGGTGTTGTCACTGTATTAATATACCTTAACTCATCACACTGGTGTTGTCACTGTATTAATATACCTTGGCTCATCACACTGGTGTTGTCACTGTATTAATATACCTTGACTCGTCACACTGGTGTTGTCACTGTATTAATATACCTTGACTCGTCACACTGGTGTTGTCACTGTATTAATATACCTTGACTCGTCACACTGGTGTTGTCACTGTATTAATATACCTTGACTCGTCACACTGGTGTTGTCACTGTATTAATATACCTTGACTCGTCACACTGGTGTTGTCACTGTATTAATATACCTTGACTCGTCACACTGGTGTTGTCACTGTATTAATATACCTTAACTCGTCACACTGGTGTTGTCACTGTATTAATATACCTTGACTCGTCACACTGGTGTTGTCACTGTATTAATATACCTTGACTCGTCACACTGGTGTTGTCACTGTATTAATATACCTTGACTCGTCACACTGGTGTTGTCACTGTATTAATATACCTTAACTCATCACACTGGTGTTGTCACTGTATTAATATACCTTGACTCGTCACACTGGTGTTGTCACCGTATTAATATACCTTAACTCGTCACACTGGTGTTGTCACTGTATTTATATACCTTAACTCATCACACTGGTGTTGTCACTGTATTAATATACCTTAACTCATCACACTGGTGTTGTCACTATATTAATATACCTTAACTCATCACACTGGTGTTGTCACTGTATTAATATACCTTGACTCGTCACACTGGTGTTGTCACTGTATTAATATACCTTAACTCATCACACTGGTGTTGTCACTGTATTAATATACCTTAACTCATCACACTGGTGTTGTCACTGTATTAATATACCTTAACTCATCACACTGGTGTTGTCACTGTATTAATATACCTTGACTCGTCACTATTAATATATGTTGACTCGTCACACTGATGTCATTAATGTGTTAATATATGTTGACTTACCCCATTCACATCATCCAGTAGTTCTTTGAAGTTGTGATCCAAGGATACAATCAATACCTGCAAAGCAACTTCAACCAGGGGCTCTCGAGAATCATTAAAAATCAGATGGTTAAAAGGTAGACCATAGCCTACAGGATCATATGCACACACAACATTCAGAAGGGAAGTGAATAATGGCAGAGCATGTCTGAGGAAGAGTAAATAAGTTTATTACTCAGTGATGTTGAGAACTACTGTAGTCTCACATAACTAAAAAGAAGAGTAAACAAGTTTATTACTCAGTGTTGTTGAGAACTACTGTAGTCTCAGATAACTAAAAAGAAGAGTAAACAAGTTTATTACTCAGTGTTGTTGAGAACTACTGTAGTCTCAGATAACTAAAAAGAAGAGTAAGTAAGTTTATTACTCAGTGTTGTTGAGAACTACTGTAGTCTGAGATAACTAAAAAGAAGAGTAAATAACTTTATTACTCAGTGATGTTGAGAACTACTGTTGTCTCAGATAACTAAAAAGAAGAGTAAATAAGTTTATTACTCAGTGATGTTGAGAACTACTGTAGTCTGAGATAACTAAAAAGAAGAGTAAATAACTTTATTACTCAGTGATGTTGAGAACTACTGTTGTCTCAGATAACTAAAAAGAAGAGTAAATAAGTTTATTACTCAGTGATGTTGAGAACTACTGTAGTCTCAGATAACTAAAAAGAAGAGTAAACAAGTTTATTAATACTGTAGGCCTCAGATAACTACAGAAGAATAAACAAGTTTATTACTACTGTAGGCCTGAGATAACTAAAAAGAAGAGTAAACAAGTTTATTACTAGTGTAGGCCTCAGATAAATACAGAAGAGTAAACAAGTTTATCACGACTGTAGACCTCAGGTAACTGAAAAATATTAACTTTATTCACAAATTTTACATAACTTATAAGAAATTAATGTACAGAACTACAGAACCACAAACTACAAATTAATGCATTGCAGAAAAAACTTGGAATCTGTTTAACAACAAAGTTTGCCTGAAATAACATTAAAGTTAACCACAAGATAAGAGTGACAATGGTTACTATAATTTGAACAACAAGGAAAAGTGTGTATCATTACATATTCAATATTAATTCAAACATACAATGCACCACTCCACCACAGAGGAGGAGAAACAAAGATTCCTTTTTTCCATTTAATAACAAAATAAGGTATAATTTATTTACCATTCTGCACACAATATAATGTTTAGCTTGTCTGTAATTAACAGTGTTTATTCATCACCAGGTACTTGGGGTGCCAAGCCTTTTACCACACCTTTTACTATATATACTATAAAACATAAGCTCCCTATCACTGTACATATTATGAAAGTACACCAAGCTAAACATTAATGTAATTTCTACAATAATTTTGAAACCTGTACCATTTTTTTGAACATTTTATTCTGTGTGAAAATCTTCCAGGGATGAAGCTAGTAGACACAAGTTTACTGTTATATAACTAATTATGTAAGACATCTTTAGTTTTGAACAAAAATATTAACACACACACACACACACACAACAACAACAACAAAGGATGGTTAATTACAAAAGTAATAGCAGTACCGAATCAATGTTACTAGTTAGTTAAATCAGTAATGAAATTTGCAAGTTAATTAAACAGTAATATGATATCAAATTGTGATTAATAAGTTCAATAAATCAAATGTTTTGAATTATGTTAAAACAAATCACTTCACCTATTTAGCCTACCTGTTGTCAGCAGAAGTAAAAAACTGAATCCATTTGTTTGAGGTATCATGAGCATCTGCAAAACAAATAATATTCCATCATGACAAACAATATTCCATTATGGCCTGGAAGAAGGGTTACAAAAAACAAACATTACTCTCCTATCTAAAAAACAGAATTATATCCAGTTGTTTTGAAAATCATCAGTTACTTTTATTTAAGCCTCAATTAAAACCAAAAAATAAACTGATTCAACAAATTTAAATTTTTCATTATGATTTACTAATTGGTCAGAATATTTTTATGTCAAAAGTTAAAATTTGATATAAAAGAAGACATTTCCAAATACATAATCTGTTTTATTTTCAAACTACTATGAATGACTATTCTCATGAATTAAACATCAAATAAAATTAGAACTTTCACAACAGTCAACAATGTATTGAAAAACTTCAATCACAAAAGACTTAAATACACCCTACAATTATTAGTTTATAAAGTGAGTAAGACTGTAGTATTTCATTTAATTTATAAAGTGAGTAAGACTGTAGTATTTCATTTAATTTGTAGTGTGAGTAAGACTGTAGTATTTCATCTAATTTGTAGTGTGAGTAAGACTGTAGTATTTCATCTAATTTCTGGTGTGAGTAAGACTGTAGTATTTCATCTAATTTCTGGTGTGAGTAAGACTGTAGTATTTCATCTAATTTGTAGGCTGAGTAAGACTGTAGTATTTCATCTAATGTGTAGTGTGAGTAAGACTGTAGTATTTCATCTAATTTGTAGTGTGAGTAAAACTGTAGTATTTCATCTAATTTGTAGTGTGAGTAAGACTGTAGTATTTCATCTAATTTGTAGTGTGAGTAAAACTGTAGTATTTCATCTAATTTGTAGTGTGAGTAAGACTGTAGTATTTCATCTAATGTGTAGTGTGAGAGAGACTGTAGTATTTCATCTAATTTGTAGTGTGAGAGAGACTGTAGTATTTCATCTAATTTGTAGTGTGAGTGAGACTGTAGTATTTCATCTAATTTGTAGTGTGAGTGAGACTGTAGTATTTCATCTAATTTGTAGTGTGAGTAAGACTGTAGTATTTCATCTAATGTGTAGTGTGAGTAAGACTGTAGTATTTCATCTAATTTGTAGTGTGAGAGAGACTGTAGTATTTCATCTAATTTGTAGTGTGAGAGAGACTGTAGTATTTCATCTAATTTGTAGTGTGAGTGAGACTGTAGTATTTCATCTAATGTGTAGTGTGAGTGAGACTGTAGTATTTCATCTAATGTGTAGTGTGAGTAAGACTGTAGTATTTCATCTAATTTGTAGTGTGAGAGAGACTGTAGTATTTCATCTAATTTGTAGTGTGAGTGAGACTGTAGTATTTCATCAAATTTGTAGTGTGAGTAAGACTGTAGTATTTCATCTAATTTGTGGTGTGAGTTAGACTAGTATTTTATCTAATTTGTAGTGTGAGTGAGACTGTAGTATTTCATCTAATTTGTAGTGTGAGTGAGACTGTAGTATTTCATCTAATTTGTAGTGTGAATGAGACTGTAGTATTTCATCTAATTTGTAGTGTGAGTAAGACTGTAGTATTTCATCTAATTTGTAGTGTGAGTGAGACTGTAGTATTTCATCTAATTTGTAGTGTGAGTAAGACTGTAGTATTTCATCTAATTTGTAGTGTGAGTAAGACTGTAGTATTTCATCTAATTTGTAGTGTGAGAGAGACTGTAGTATTTCATCTAATTTGTAGTGTGAGAGAGACTGTAGTATTTCATCTAATTTGTAGTGTGAGTAAGACTGTAGTATTTTATCTAATTTGTAGTGTGAGTGAGACTGTAGTATTTCACCTAATTTGTAGTGTGAGTGAGACTGTAGTATTTCACCTAATTTGTAGTGTGAGTGAGACTGTAGTATTTCATCTAATTTGTAGTGTGAGCAAGACTGTAGTATTTCATCTAATTTGTAGTGTGAGCAAGACTGTAGTATTTCATCTAATTTGTAGTGTGAGTAAGACTGTAGTATTTCATCTAATTTGTAGTGTGAGTGAGACTGTAGTATTTCATCTAATTTGTAGTGTGAGTGAGACTGTAGTATTTCATCTAATTTGTAGTGTGAGTAAGACTGTAGTATTTCATCTAATTTGTAGTGTGAGTAAGACTGTAGTATTTCATCTAATGTGTAGTGTGAGTAAGACTGTAGTATTTCATCTAATTTGTAGTGTGAGAGAGACTGTAGTATTTCATCTAATTTGTAGTGTGAGAGAGACTGTAGTATTTCATCTAATTTGTAGTGTGAGTAAGACTGTAGTATTTTATCTAATTTGTAGTGTGAGTGAGACTGTAGTATTTCATCTAATTTGTAGTGTGAGTGAGACTGTAGTATTTCATCTAATTTGTAGTGTGAGTGAGACTGTAGTATTTCATCTAATTTGTAGTGTGAGCAAGACTGTAGTATTTCATCTAATTTGTAGTGTGAGCAAGACTGTAGTATTTCATCTAATTTGTAGTGTGAGTAAGACTGTAGTATTTCATCTAATTTGTAGTGTGAGTGAGACTGTAGTATTTCATCTAATTTGTAGTGTGAGTAAGACTAGTATTTCATCTAATTTGTAGTGTGAGAGAGACTGTAGTATTTCATCTAATTTGTAGTGTGAGTGAGACTGTAGTATTTCATCAAATTTGTAGTGTGAGTAAGACTGTAGTATTTCATCTAATTTGTGGTGTGAGTTAGACTAGTATTTTATCTAATTTGTAGTGTGAGTGAGACTGTAGTATTTCATCTAATTTGTAGTGTGAGTGAGACTGTAGTATTTCATCTAATTTGTAGTGTGAGTGAGACTGTAGTATTTCATCTAATTTGTAGTGTGAGTAAGACTGTAGTATTTCATCTAATTTGTAGTGTGAGTGAGACTGTAGTATTTCATCTAATTTGTAGTGTGAGTAAGACTGTAGTATTTCATCTAATTTGTAGTGTGAGTAAGACTGTAGTATTTCATCTAATTTGTAGTGTGAGAGAGACTGTAGTATTTCATCTAATTTGTAGTGTGAGAGAGACTGTAGTATTTCATCTAATTTGTAGTGTGAGTAAGACTGTAGTATTTTATCTAATTTGTAGTGTGAGTGAGACTGTAGTATTTCACCTAATTTGTAGTGTGAGTGAGACTGTAGTATTTCATCTAATTTGTAGTGTGAGTGAGACTGTAGTATTTCATCTAATTTGTAGTGTGAGCAAGACTGTAGTATTTCATCTAATTTGTAGTGTGAGCAAGACTGTAGTATTTCATCTAATTTGTAGTGTGAGTAAGACTGTAGTATTTCATCTAATTTGTAGTGTGAGTGAGACTGTAGTATTTCATCTAATTTGTAGTGTGAGTGAGACTGTAGTATTTCATCTAATTTGTAGTGTGAGTAAGACTGTAGTATTTCATCTAATTTGTAGTGTGAGTAAGACTGTAGTATTTCATCTAATGTTGTAGTGTGAGTAAGACTGTAGTATTTCATCTAATTTGTAGTGTGAGAGAGACTGTAGTATTTCATCTAATTTGTAGTGTGAGAGAGACTGTAGTATTTCATCTAATTTGTAGTGTGAGTAAGACTGTAGTATTTCATCTAATTTGTAGTGTGAGTGAGACTGTAGTATTTCACCTAATTTGTAGTGTGAGTGAGACTGTAGTATTTCATCTAATTTGTAGTGTGAGTGAGACTGTAGTATTTCATCTAATTTGTAGTGTGAGCAAGACTGTAGTATTTCATCTAATTTGTAGTGTGAGCAAGACTGTAGTATTTCATCTAATTTGTAGTGTGAGTAAGACTGTAGTATTTCATCTAATTTGTAGTGTGAGTGAGACTGTAGTATTTCATCTAATTTGTAGTGTGAGTAAGACTAGTATTTCATCTAATTTGTAGTGTGAGTAAGACTGTAGTATTTCATCTAATTTGTAGTGTGAGAGAGACTGTAGTATTTCATCTAATTTGTAGTGTGAGAGAGACTGTAGTATTTCATCTAATTTGTAGTGTGAGAGAGACTGTAGTATTTCATCTAATTTGTAGTGTGAGTGAGACTGTAGTATTTCATCTAATTTGTAGTGTGAGTAAGACTGTAGTATTTCATCTAATTTGTAGTGTGAGTGAGACTGTAGTATTTCATCTAATTTGTAGTGTGAGTAAGACTGTAGTATTTCATCTAATTTGTAGTGTGAGTAAGACTGTAGTATTTCATCTAATTTGTAGTGTGAGTGAGACTGTAGTATTTCATCTAATTTGTAGTGTGAGTAAGACTGTAGTATTTCATCTAATTTGTAGTGTGAGTGAGACTGTAGTATTTCATCTAATTTGTAGTGTGAGTAAGACTGTAGTATTTCATCTAATTTGTAGTGTGAGTAAGACTGTAGTATTTCATCTAATTTGTAGTGTGAGAGAGACTGTAATATTTTATCTAATTTGTAGTGTGAGTGAGACTGTAGTATTTCATCTAATTTGTAGTGTGAGTAAGACTGTAGTATTTCATCTAATTTGTGGTGTGAGTTAGACTGTAGTATTTCATCTAATTTGTAGTGTGAGTGAGACTGTAGTATTTCACCTAATTTGTAGTGTGAGTGAGACTGTAGTATTTCATCTAATTTGTAGTGTGAGTGAGACTGTAGTATTTCATCTAATTTGTAGTGTGAGTGAGACTGTAGTATTTCATCTAATTTCTAGTGTGAGTAAGACTGTAGTATTTCATCTAATTTGTGGTGTGAGTGAGACTGTAGTATTTCATCTAATTTGTAGTGTGAGTGAGACTGTCGTATTTCATCTAATTTGTAGTGTGAGTGAGACTGTAGTATTTCATCTAATTTGTAGTGTGAGTGAGACTGTAGTTTTTCATCTAATTTGTAGTGTGAGTGAGACTGTAGTATTTCATCTAATTTGTAGTGTGAGTAAAACTGTAGTATTTCATCTAATTTGTAGTGTGAGTAAGACTGTAGTATTTCATCTAATTTATAGTGTGAGTAAGACTGTAGTATTTCACCTAATTTGTAGTGTGAGTGAGACTGTAGTATTTCACCTAATTTGTAGTGTGAGTGAGACTGTAGTATTTCATCTAATTTGTAGTGTGAGCAAGACTGTAGTATTTCATCTAATTTGTAGTGTGAGCAAGACTGTAGTATTTCATCTAATTTGTAGTGTGAGTAAGACTGTAGTATTTCATCTAATTTGTAGTGTGAGTGAGACTGTAGTATTTCATCTAATTTGTAGTGTGAGTGAGACTGTAGTATTTCATCTAATTTGTAGTGTGAGTAAGACTGTAGTATTTCATCTAATTTGTAGTGTGAGTAAGACTGTAGTATTTCATCTAATTTGTAGTGTGAGTAAGACTGTAGTATTTCATCTAATTTGTAGTGTGAGAGAGACTGTAGTATTTCATCTAATTTGTAGTGTGAGAGAGACTGTAGTATTTCATCTAATTTGTAGTGTGAGTAAGACTGTAGTATTTTATCTAATTTGTAGTGTGAGTGAGACTGTAGTATTTCACCTAATTTGTAGTGTGAGTGAGACTGTAGTATTTCATCTAATTTGTAGTGTGAGTGAGACTGTAGTATTTCATCTAATTTGTAGTGTGAGCAAGACTGTAGTATTTCATCTAATTTGTAGTGTGAGCAAGACTGTAGTATTTCATCTAATTTGTAGTGTGAGTAAGACTGTAGTATTTCATCTAATTTGTAGTGTGAGTGAGACTGTAGTATTTCATCTAATTTGTAGTGTGAGTAAGACTAGTATTTCATCTAATGTGTAGTGTGAGTAAGACTGTAGTATTTCATCTAATTTGTAGTGTGAGAGAGACTGTAGTATTTCATCTAATTTGTAGTGTGAGAGAGACTGTAGTATTTCATCTAATTTGTAGTGTGAGAGAGACTGTAGTATTTCATCTAATTTGTAGTGTGAGTGAGACTGTAGTATTTCATCTAATTTGTAGTGTGAGTAAGACTGTAGTATTTCATCTAATTTGTAGTGTGAGTGAGACTGTAGTATTTCATCTAATGTGTAGTGTGAGTAAGACTGTAGTATTTCATCTAATTTGTAGTGTGAGTAAGACTGTAGTATTTCATCTAATTTGTAGTGTGAGTGAGACTGTAGTATTTCATCTAATTTGTAGTGTGAGTAAGACTGTAGTATTTCATCTAATTTGTAGTGTGAGTGAGACTGTAGTATTTCATCTAATGTGTAGTGTGAGTAAGACTGTAGTATTTCATCTAATGTGTAGTGTGAGTAAGACTGTAGTATTTCATCTAATTTGTAGTGTGAGAGAGACTGTAGTATTTTATCTAATTTGTAGTGTGAGTGAGACTGTAGTATTTCATCTAATTTGTAGTGTGAGTAAGACTGTAGTATTTCATCTAATTTGTGGTGTGAGTTAGACTGTAGTATTTCATCTAATTTGTAGTGTGAGTGAGACTGTAGTATTTCACCTAATTTGTAGTGTGAGTGAGACTGTAGTATTTCATCTAATTTGTAGTGTGAGTGAGACTGTAGTATTTCATCTAATTTGTAGTGTGAGTGAGACTGTAGTATTTCATCTAATTTCTAGTGTGAGTAAGACTGTAGTATTTCATCTAATTTGTGGTGTGAGTGAGACTGTAGTATTTCATCTAATTTGTAGTGTGAGTGAGACTGTAGTATTTCATCTAATTTGTAGTGTGAGTGAGACTGTAGTATTTCATCTAATTTGTAGTGTGAGTGAGACTGTAGTTTTTCATCTAATTTGTAGTGTGAGTGAGACTGTAGTATTTCATCTAATTTGTAGTGTGAGTAAAACTGTAGTATTTCATCTAATTTGTAGTGTGAGTAAGACTGTAGTATTTCATCTAATTTATAGTGTGAGTAAGACTGTAGTATTTCATCTAATTTGTGGTGTGAGTTAGACTGTAGTATTTCATCTAATTTGTAGTGTGAGTGAGACTGTAGTATTTCATAAAGTTTGTAGTATTTCATCTAATTTGTGAGACTGTAGTATTTCATCTAATTTGTAGTGTGAGTGAGACTGTAGTATTTCATCTAATTTGTAGTGTGAGTAAGACTGTAGTATTTCATCTAATTTGTAGTGTGAGTAAGACTGTAGTATTTCATCTAATTTATAGTGTGAGTAAGACTGTAGTATTTCATCTAATTTGTGGTGTGAGTTAGACTGTAGTATTTCATCTAATTTGTAGTGTGAGTGAGACTGTAGTATTTCATATAATTTGTAGTGTAAGTGAGACTGTAGTATTTCATCTAATTTGTAGTGTGAGTGAGACTGTAGTATTTCATCTAATTTGTAGTGTGAGTGAGACTGTAGTATTTCATCTAATTTGTAGTGTGAGTAAGACTGTAGTATTTCATCTAATTTGTAGTGTGAGTAAGACTGTAGTATTTCATCTAATTTGTAGTGTGAGTGAGACTGTAGTATTTCATCTAATTTGTAGTGGTTGTGAGACTGTAGTATTTCATCTAATTTGTAGTGTGAGTGAGACTGAAGTATTTCATCTAATTTGTAGTGTGAGTAAGACAAACTATAATGTTCATAGCTTTCAAGTTTGTTTGGTTACAGAGTTTTCAAATAGAAAAGTGAGACCCCTCTCACCAAACCCACCTATCACATCCTCTCTTTAAAGATTTGTTAATTGTTCTGTCACATCTAATTCTACATCATTTGTAACCAACAGAAAGCCAAGGTTCTCACCTATCAAAAGACATATTAACTAAGTTGGATAGTTACAAACCCAGAAAAACTGTAATATTTAGAAGAAACAGTCTGGGTTTTGTATATTATTATTTTATGTTCTTTGGTGAATTATTTAATTAAAATTATTTAGTACATTACTACCATTAGTATGAAAAAAAGGGAGGTTAAAGTGTCGTTGACAATGAACGGAAAAAAAAGTTAAGCACTTTGTTGTTTTTCATGTTTATTATAAAAGTAACTGAAGGTAAAAGAACATAATATAACTTTTTCACATGGCACACAGTATGTGGGTAGCATAATATGATAGTGTAACGTGAGCTTCATGTTCCCTAAGCAATATGCAACTTATACACGATTCAAAGAGCAATATAAATACATGTGTAGTGTTATGATTTTAAAGATGCATAAAATAAACAAATGTACAACTAAAAGAATAACTCACGTTCATACTAAAACTCACCCCCATACGGTAGATACATGGTTACGTTCATACTGAAACTCACCCCCATATGGTAGATACATGGTTACGTTCATACTAAAACTCACCTCCATACGGTAGATACATGGTTACATTCATACTAAAACTCACCTCCATACGGACGATGCATGGTTACATTCAAACTAAAACTCACCTCCATACGGTAGATACATGGTTACATTCATACTCACCCCCATACGGTAGATACATGGTTACGTTCATACTAAAACTCACCCCAATACGGTAGATACATGGTTACGTTCATATTAAAACTCACCCCAATACGGTAGATACATGGTTACGTTCATATTAAAACTCACCCCCATACGGTAGATACATGGTTACGTTCATACTCACCCCCATACGGTAGATACATGGTTTGACTGAAGCAAGTAAGCAAGAGTTTTAAGATTTCCGTTCTGTTATAATCATGTTGTGGTACTTGAGGTGGAGTATGTGCAAAACCAACCCCAGCTTCCCAGATGTACTCACAGCTGTCAATAGACTGCAGATCTTCTGGATTGTCCTGTTCACAAAAGAGGTTATTTTCACTCTAATCAAACTAGTGAATACAAGTCACTAGCTTATCAGATCAGTTTACTTGAACTGCAACTTCAAAACAAAAGCTGTCATACAATTCTATTACAGGAAGAATCTAAGGGACATCACACTTATAAGTGCTGCTACACATAACGAATCATTCTACAGTTTTATGAAATGATAAGTTGTGTTCCTACAGTTCTTTTTATCTCAATTAACAAAATTTTACCCTGATAATAATCTAATAATCCCAGCCCATAAATTAGGATGGTTTCAGGTACTGTTGGATTTAAAAATTTCAGCTGCTTTGACTGATGTATAAAGTTAAGTTTTCAAAAATTTCAAATGAAATGCTCTTTTTTTCTCACTTGTTAGATATTCATTATAAAGCTGTAATTTCAAATGCATGGACTCAAAATGAACCTCCAAACTTCTTATATAGCCACTAAAAAGCCATATTTTCATTTCTACTTTAAACATCTACAAAAGATGAGTTACTGAAAAAAATATATATAAAAAAATATGTTTACATAACTGAGAAATTTCAAAAGTTAGTACCAGGAAGAAAAACAGACACAAATTAAAACTATACACAACAGAGAAGGCTAATATAGTGAATAAGCTTTTATAAGAACAAGTGGCAATATGTTAGGTTTTATTTATTAGCTTGGGCACAAATCCTACTAAAATAATACATTAAAATAAAATAACTAGGTAACCTTAAGTTGATGAAAACATGTTACTTACAGGTCCAGCCTTTTTACTTGTTGAAACAGTGAAGTCTGGACAAAATAACAAGTCCTGGATGTGAGAGAAAAACAAAACATAATCTAACACAAACAACTGTTATATCTGTGTATCGTATTGTAAAATAAGGTTTAAAGTAAATACTCGATACTGTGTAATGTAAAATAAAGTTTAAAGTAAACACTCAATACTGTGTAATGTAAAATAAAGTTTAAAGTAAACACTCAATAATGTGTAAAGTAATGTAAAATAAAGTTTAAAGTAAACACTCAATAATGTGTAAAGTAATATAAAATAAAGTTTAAAGTAAACACTCAATAATGTGTAAAGTAATGTAAAATTACGTTTAAAGTAAACAATCAATAATGTGTAAAGTTATGTAAAATAAAGTTTAAAGTAAACACTCAATAATGTGTAATGTAAAATAAAGTTTAAAGTAAACACTCAATAATGTGTAAAGTAATGTAAAATTAAATTAAACACTCAATAGTGCATAAAGTAATATAAAATAACGTTTAAAGTAAACACTCAATAATGTGTAAAGTAATGTAAAATAATGTTTAAAGTAAACACTCAATAATGTGTAAAGTAATATAAAATAGAGTTTAAAGTAAACACTCAATACTGTGTAATGTAAAATAACGTTTAAAGTAAACACTCAATAATGTGTAAAGTAATATAAAATAACGTTTAAAGTAAACACTCAATAATGTGTAAAGTAATATAAAATAACGTTTAAAGTAAACACTCAATAATGTGTAAAGTAATATAAAATAACGTTTAAAGTAAACACTCAATAATGTGTAAAGTAATATAAAATAACGTTTAAAGTAAACACTCAATAATGTGTAAAGTAATATAAAATAGAGTTTAAAGTAAACAATCAATAATGTGTAAAGTAATGTAAAATAACGTTTAAAGTAAACACTCAATAATGTGTAAAGTAATATAAAATAAAGTTTAAAGTAAACAATCAATAATGTGTAAAGTAATATAAAAATAAAGTTTAAAGTAAACAATCAATAATGTGTAAAGTAATATAAAATAAAGTTTAAAGTAAACAATCAATAATGTGTAAAGTAATATAAAATAAAGTTTAAAGTAAACACTCAATAATGTGTAAAGTAATATAAAATAAAGTTTAAAGTAAACACTCAATAATGTGTAAAGTAATATAAAATAAAGTTTAAAGTAAACGCTCAATAATGTGTAAAGTAATGTAAAATAACGTTTAAAGTAAACACTCAATACTGTGTAATGTAAAATAACGTTTAAAGTAAACACTCAATAATGTGTAATGTAAAATAACGTTTAAAGTAAACACTCAATAATGTGTAAAGTAATATAAAATAAAGTTTAAAGTAAACACTCAATAATGTGTAAAGTAATGTAAAATTACGTTTAAAGTAAACAATCAATAATGTGTAAAGTTATGTAAAATAAAGTTTAAAGTAAACACTCAATACTGTGTAATGTAAAATAAAGTTTAAAGTAAACACTCAATAAAGTGTAAAGTAATGTAAAATAAAGTTTAAAGTAAACACTCAATAATGTGTAAAGTAATATAAAATAAAGTTTAAAGTAAACAATCAATAATGTGTAAAGTAATGTAAAATAACGTTTAAAGTAAACACTCAATAGTGCATAAAGTAATATAAAATAAAGTTTAAAGTAAACAATCAATAATGTGTAAAGTAATGTAAAATTAAATTAAACACTCAATAGTGCATAAAGTAATATAAAATAACGTTTAAAGTAAACACTCAATAATGTGTAAAGTAATGTAAAATAATGTTTAAAGTAAACACTCAATAATGTGTAAAGTAATATAAAATAGAGTTTAAAGTAAACACTCAATACTGTGTAATGTAAAATAACGTTTAAAGTAAACACTCAATAATGTGTAAAGTAATATAAAATAACGTTTAAAGTAAACACTCAATAATGTGTAAAGTAATATAAAATAACGTTTAAAGTAAACACTCAATAATGTGTAAAGTAATATAAAATAACGTTTAAAGTAAACACTCAATAATGTGTAAAGTAATATAAAATAGAGTTTAAAGTAAACAATCAATAATGTGTAAAGTAATGTAAAATAACATTTAAAGTAAACACTCAATAATGTGTAAAGTAATATAAAATAAAGTTTAAAGTAAACAATCAATAATGTGTAAAGTAATATAAAATAAAGTTTAAAGTAAACAATCAATAATGTGTAAAGTAATAAAGTTTAAAGTAAACAATCAATAATGTGTAAAGTAATATAAAATAAAGTTTAAAGTAAACACTCAATAATGTGTAAAGTAATATAAAATAAAGTTTAAAGTAAACACTCAATAATGTGTAAAGTAATATAAAATAAAGTTTAAAGTAAACGCTCAATAATGTGTAAAGTAATGTAAAATAACGTTTAAAGTAAACACTCAATACTGTGTAATGTAAAATAACGTTTAAAGTAAACACTCAATAATGTGTAATGTAAAATAACGTTTAAAGTAAACACTCAATAATGTGTAAAGTAATATAAAATAAAGTTTAAAGTAAACACTCAATAATGTAAAGTAATGTAAAATAAAGTTTAAAGTAAACACTCAATACTGTGTAATGTAAAATAACGTTTAAAGTAAACACTCAATAATGTGTAAAGTAATATAAAATAAAGCTTAAAGTAAACACTCAATACTGTGTAAAGTAATATAAAATAAAGTTTAAAGTAAACAATCAATAATGTGTAAAGTAATATAAAATAAAGTTTAAAGTAAACAATCAATAATGTGTAAAGTAATATAAAATAAAGTTTAAAGTAAACACTCAATAATGTGTAAAGTAATATAAAATAAAGTTTAAAGTAAACACTCAATAATGTGTAAAGTAATATAAAATAAAGTTTAAAGTAAACGCTCAATAATGTGTAAAGTAATGTAAAATAACGTTTAAAGTAAACACTCAATACTGTGTAATGTAAAATAACGTTTAAAGTAAACACTCAATAATGTGTAATGTAAAATAACGTTTAAAGTAAACACTCAATAATGTGTAAAGTAATATAAAATAAAGTTTAAAGTAAACACTCAATACTGTGTAATGTAAAATAACGTTTAAAGTAAACACTCAATAATGTGTAAAGTAATATAAAATAAAGTTTAAAGTAAACACTCAATAATGTGTAAAGTAATGTAAAATAAAGTTTAAAGTAAACACTCAATACTGTGTAATGTAAAATAACGTTTAAAGTAAACACTCAATAATGTGTAAAGTAATATAAAATAAAGCTTAAAGTAAACACTCAATACTGTGTAAAGTAATATAAAATAAAGTTTAAAGTAAACACTCAATAATGTGTAAAGTAATATAAAATAACGTTTAAAGTAAACACTCAATAATGTGTAAAGTAATATAAAATAAAGCTTAAAGTAAACAATCAATAATGTGTAAAGTAATGTAAAATTAAATTAAACACTCAATAGTGCATAAAGTAATATAAAATAACGTTTAAAGTAAACACTCAATACTGTGTAATGTAAAATAACGTTTAAAGTAAACACTCAATAATGTGTAATGTAAAATAACGTTTAAAGTAAACACTCAATAATGTGTAAAGTAATATAAAATAAAGTTTAAAGTAAACACTCAATAATGTGTAAAGTAATGTAAAATTACGTTTAAAGTAAACAATCAATAATGTGTAAAGTTATGTAAAATAAAGTTTAAAGTAAACACTCAATACTGTGTAATGTAAAATAAAGTTTAAAGTAAACACTCAATAAAGTGTAAAGTAATGTAAAATAAAGTTTAAAGTAAACACTCAATAATGTGTAAAGTAATATAAAATAAAGTTTAAAGTAAACAATCAATAATGTGTAAAGTAATGTAAAATAACGTTTAAAGTAAACACTCAATAGTGCATAAAGTAATATAAAATAAAGTTTAAAGTAAACAATCAATAATGTGTAAAGTAATGTAAAATTAAATTAAACACTCAATAGTGCATAAAGTAATATAAAATAACGTTTAAAGTAAACACTCAATAATGTGTAAAGTAATGTAAAATAATGTTTAAAGTAAACACTCAATAATGTGTAAAGTAATATAAAATAGAGTTTAAAGTAAACACTCAATACTGTGTAATGTAAAATAACGTTTAAAGTAAACACTCAATAATGTGTAAAGTAATATAAAATAACGTTTAAAGTAAACACTCAATAATGTGTAAAGTAATATAAAATAACGTTTAAAGTAAACACTCAATAATGTGTAAAGTAATATAAAATAACGTTTAAAGTAAACACTCAATAATGTGTAAAGTAATATAAAATAACGTTTAAAGTAAACACTCAATAATGTGTAAAGTAATATAAAATAGAGTTTAAAGTAAACAATCAATAATGTGTAAAGTAATGTAAAATAACGTTTAAAGTAAACACTCAATAATGTGTAAAGTAATATAAAATAAAGTTTAAAGTAAACAATCAATAATGTGTAAAGTAATATAAAATAAAGTTTAAAGTAAACAATCAATAATGTGTAAAGTAATATAAAATAAAGTTTAAAGTAAACAATCAATAATGTGTAAAGTAATATAAAATAAAGTTTAAAGTAAACACTCAATAATGTGTAAAGTAATATAAAATAAAGTTTAAAGTAAACACTCAATAATGTGTAAAGTAATATAAAATAAAGTTTAAAGTAAACACTCAATAATGTGTAAAGTAATGTAAAATAACGTTTAAAGTAAACACTCAATACTGTGTAATGTAAAATAACGTTTAAAGTAAACACTCAATAATGTGTAATGTAAAATAACGTTTAAAGTAAACACTCAATAATGTGTAAAGTAATATAAAATAAAGTTTAAAGTAAACACTCAATAATGTGTAAAGTAATGTAAAATAAAGTTTAAAGTAAACACTCAATACTGTGTAATGTAAAATAACGTTTAAAGTAAACACTCAATAATGTGTAAAGTAATATAAAATAAAGCTTAAAGTAAACACTCAATACTGTGTAAAGTAATATAAAATAAAGTTTAAAGTAAACAATCAATAATGTGTAAAGTAATATAAAATAAAGTTTAAAGTAAACAATCAATAATGTGTAAAGTAATATAAAATAAAGTTTAAAGTAAACACTCAATAATGTGTAAAGTAATATAAAATAAAGTTTAAAGTAAACACTCAATAATGTGTAAAGTAATATAAAATAAAGTTTAAAGTAAACGCTCAATAATGTGTAAAGTAATGTAAAATAACGTTTAAAGTAAACACTCAATAATGTGTAATGTAAAATAACGTTTAAAGTAAACACTCAATAATGTGTAAAGTAATATAAAATAAAGTTTAAAGTAAACACTCAATACTGTGTAATGTAAAATAACGTTTAAAGTAAACACTCAATAATGTGTAAAGTAATATAAAATAAAGTTTAAAGTAAACACTCAATAATGTGTAAAGTAATGTAAAATAAAGTTTAAAGTAAACACTCAATACTGTGTAATGTAAAATAACGTTTAAAGTAAACACTCAATAATGTGTAAAGTAATATAAAATAAAGCTTAAAGTAAACACTCAATACTGTGTAAAGTAATATAAAATAAAGTTTAAAGTAAACACTCAATAATGTGTAAAGTAATATAAAATAACGTTTAAAGTAAACACTCAATAATGTGTAAAGTAATATAAAATAAAGCTTAAAGTAAACACTCAATAATGTGTAAAGTAATATAAAATAACGTTTAACGTAAGCACTCAATAATCTGCAAAGTAAGATCAAAGTGTTTAATAATGTTTAAGATCAGTTTCTACTAAAGTCATGTGAACATTTCTTGTGATACACAACTTTGACTTAAAAATTGAAAATCCACATTAAATGCTATTTTCTAACTGTAAAGTTTGGAAAAGTATAAACCAGTGTTGTAAAGCATGTTTTAAGCAACATTAGCACCATTTGCTTCAACACACTTTTGTCAACGTGTAACGATGCTTTTTATGCCCCTGCTGGAGAAATCAGAGTTGCATGGTCAATGAACTCCTTGAAAGCTTCTTCTGCAGCTCCTTGGTTTTCAAAGTGCTTATAAGAATGAAAATCTGAAGGGGAAAGGTCTGAGGAATAAGGCAGAACCTTGATTCCCAAATCTTTCAATTTCTGGAGTATCATCCTTGACAGGTCTCATAATGCCAATTTTGTTGATCTTCAGTCAGCTCATGCAAACCCACTTGTCCAACTTTGTCTTTCCAATTGCACTCAGGTGGTTGACAACGCTTGATTTGCTTAAACCTAGCTTTCATGCAAACCCACATACTGTTGTGCGAGAGTCTGTCTCAATTGCTTCCCTTAATGTGTTTTAATCTAAGGATGGCTTCCTTTCATGTCCTTCGTGGTCTTCAAGACTTTCATCTCCATGTCGAAACCTTTGGAACAAATGCTGAACTGTACTTTCAGTAACAGATCCATGGCCAAATGTGTGGTTGATGTTCGTGTAGTTTCAGTACCTTTTGTCCAAGTTTGAAGTCATAAAGGATAAACAGAAGAAAGTCCTTCTTGTCCATGCTGCCTTGAAGGCTGTGAAACTTACTTTGAGTAGAGTTAAACAGCAGACAATTAAGACACCTTGTAAATGACAAACATTGGATTAAACCAATTCAATATTCAGCTTCTAAATGTTACAGTGCAAATTCCAACATTTGTTTCTGGACAATCTAATACATTAAATATCACAAAGTAAAGCAACCACAACAGCAAGAGAAAAGTCAGAAAGTCCACCAAATACACTAAAGACAAAAATTAATGTAACAGCTGGAAGTTACTTGTGCAGAACAAAAACCAAATTTCTGATTGGACTGAGTTGAAACTAAACACAGTGTAAAATATTAGATTAAAAAGAAACCAAAAAACACAATCTTGTTAAGGACTGAAGAACTTGTGATTTCTGGGCTATTTGAAAGTGATCTTAAATTATAAATTGACAAAAATAATGCATAATTTGCCTGTTTCAATCACACTTCACTGAAACTTATGAAACCTGACAAATAGTCACTATCCTATATTCTATAATCATTACTGTATATTCTATAGTCACTATTCTATACGTTATAATCACTACCCTATATTCTATAATCACTATCCTATATTCTGTGCAATTTCTATTTTTTGTTTAACCAAAACTATCCTTCACAATTTAATTGTAACCAGATCAAAATCTGTTTGAATCCAAAAGATAAGATTAAAAAAAACAAAAAAAATACTTTATCTTAATCAAAGTCTTTGTTGGCGATTTCAAAATTGCAATTTTTTTTCCAAATTTAATATTTGATCAAATATAAACTGATTAGTTGCAATATTCACAAAAATATTAAATGTTTTTATGCAAGATGTTTGTAGCTGTCTTTTACTCACCATGGTGAAACTATTCTATTCATCAGTTTTTATAAAAGAAAATTTTGTTTATAATAGGACAGTGAGATCTTCCTCGCCGTTCATTGTCACGTGCTGTCAAGTACAGCAGTTTGTTATTTATGTTGGAATAGTCAAATGCAAGGAACTATTTATATATAGTACTATAAACATCTTTACTTTATGATTTAGCTGAAATGAGAGAGAAAGTAATATAAAAGTTTATTACTTAGTCAACTATCGAAAATGTCACTCGACCAATTATGTTCACCACCCACTGGTCCACCCCTTCACAGAAATTATTATTGTAGAAAAACAAACTTAATATAACATTACAAGGATTGATCAAGAAGCCTTGAACCATTAATCTATCTATTACTGTTGCATACATTCTAGGAAAAGGAACGACAGAACATGAACTGGAGCATGATTAGATGACATTAAACCACAGAAACTATAATTGTACTAACTTATATTAATCTAACAATATGTTCTCAAGTCAGGAAATGATAATAGTCATTGGTATATCTAACTCAACTGGTTGTATTTTACTATCATTGTGATGCAGTTACTAATTTACATAAACTGTATTTTATTTAGTAAATAGCTTTCTAAAAGTATGGAAAACAATTCTGTATTATAGAAAGTAGCTGCAACAGACAAGGTAGAAACAATTATATAAAATACACATACATATTAAATAAGTGATCCTGTAATGAAAACACACAAACTTCCTGCATCTGTCTATTGCTCTTTCCAGTATGTAATAATTATTTGTTTAAAACTATGAAGTAGCATTTAAGGAATACTTGAACCAATAAATTATCAGAACAAAACACATTTAAATAATTAATCAAACTTTCATTATCACAATAAAATATTGACAATTAATTTCATTGGTTCAATTTCCAACTTTCACCGTGAGAAGGACAATACTTACACATAAAGCTGTTATAAGAGACTGAGCCAATGGCATATTCTCAACCTAAAGCAAAGAAAAACTTTAATCAACCATGATTGCAACTTACAAAAAATAATCTTATAAACCCAAACATAAACTCTGCAGTGACTGTTCAAACACAATCAGCACAGTTACAACTTAATAGTAGGTCTATGACTAATCTCCATAGTGATCTGATGTAAAGAATTTTCTGATGTTTTTGTAATCTGATTTTTAAGAAATCAGATCGGTAAGTTTCTTTATTTATGAAATAGGCAACACATTATGGTTATTTACATTTTGTAGTCTGATGAAAACATGTCCTTTTTGGAGTCTTATAATTGTGATTTATTTAAAGATAAGTTCTGAAGCTTAATGCACACCACCAGTATATGTACACCAGGGATGTCCAGACATTTAGAACAAACAAATACAGAATATTGAAATTTGATCCCATATCTGCCAAACATTGGTACAGATGTGATATTTCAATCAGATCACAGGCTTAGTTTCTAATGAAGGATAAACTATAAAACAATACAAAACTAACCAGAACGACAATGTTTTTAAGTGGAATTACAATTCCTTGACATATTTAGAAATTTATTTTTTACCCATGTTTCATAAGTGTTGAAATCTACAAATATATTACATCTACTTTCATTAAGCTAAGAGATTTTTTAAAAATTTGAAATGACAATTTCCTTCCTTCCTTATATTAATAATTACTAGTTTTTATGAATTGTAAAAGTACATTTTATAAAAAATGCAAAATTAGTTTATTCAAAGCTTATACGTAGCCTAGTTTTAAAAACTTTAAATTTTTAATTTTTTTACTTAACTATTTCTTTTATTACACCTATTTATCATGTGTTTACTGCACATTCATGACATACACATGTTAAACTAAGAGTTACACAAGTTTACAAATGTCCTGCTGATGTTGTTAGTCAAACAGTAAATCATCTGATGCTGCTATGTAACATTGGGCTTGTTTATTTAATTGAAACTTGGGGAAGAGGCTTACCTATCTGCACAAGATATGCGAGGCAGCCCACAGTGTACACTATAGCCCTTCAATGTTGCCAAGTTTTAGTTTACTTGTTATCAATGTATACTGTAGCTCTTTGCTGAAGACAGACTTAAGTTTACTTGTTATCAGTGTTTACTGTAGCTCTTCACTAAAGACAGATTTCAGTTTACTTGTTATCAGTGTTTACTGTAGCTCTTCACTGAAGACAGATTTCAGTTTACTTGTTATCAGTGTTTACTGTAGCTCTTCACTGAAGACAGACTTCAGTTTACTTGTTATCAGTGTTTACTGTAGCTCTTCACTGAAGAATGACTTCAGTTTACTTGTTATCAGTGTTTACTGTAGCTCTTCACTGAAGACAGATTTCAGTTTACTTGTTATCAGTGTTTACTGTAGCTCTTCACTGAAGACAGATTTCAGTTTACTTGTTATCAGTGTTTACTGTAGCTCTTCACTGAATACAGACTTCAGTTTACTTGTTATCAGTGTTTACTGTAGCTCTTCACTGAAGACAGACTTCAGTTTACTTGTTATCAGTGTTTACTGTAGCTCTTCACTGAAGACAGATTTCAGTTTACTTGTTATCAGTGTTTACTGTAGCTCTTCACTGAAGACAGATTTCAGTTTACTTGTTATCAGTGTTTACTGTAGCTCTTCACTGAAGACAGATTTCAGTTTACTTGTTATCAATGTATACTGTAGCTCTTCACTGATCCCAGGTTTCAGTTTTCAGTGAGAAATGCAGTATTTACACCAATCCCATGTGCTCCTCTTTATGTCTGTTTTGTCCAGTGAATGTAAGCCCTTAGACATACGTTATCAGCTAATTGGTGATGGTAATGTCAGGATACATTCCAAGATACAACATATAAACAGTGCATAATGATCTCCAATTTGGATCATCTGAATAACTGTGTAGAAAAGAAAACTGTGATGGTAATGTCAGGATACATTCCAAGATATATAAACAGTGTTTTCAATTTGGATCACATGAATAACTGTGTAGAAAAGAAAACGGTGATGGTAATGTCAGGATACATTCCAAGATATATAAACAGTGTTTTCAATTTGGATCGTCTGAATAACTGTGTAGAAAAGAAAACGGTGATGGTAATGTCAGGATACATTCCAAGATATATAAACAGTGTTTTCAATTTGGATCGTCTGAATAACTGTGTAGAAAAGAAAACGGTGATGGTAATGTCAGGATACATTCCAAGATATATAAACAGTGTTTTCAATTTGGATCGTCTGAATAACTGTGTAGAAAAGAAAACGGTGATGGTAATGTCAGGATACATTCCAAGATATATAAACAGTGTTTTCAATTTGGATCACATGAATAACTGTGTAGAAAAGAAAACTGTGATGGTAATGTCAGGATACATTCCAAGATATATAAACAGTGTTTTCAATTTGGATCGTCTGAATAACTGTGTAGAAATGTAAACGGTGATGGTAATGTCAGGATACATTTCAAGATACAACATATAAACAGTGCATAATGATCTCCAATTTGGATCGTCTGAATAACTGTGTAGAAAAGAAAACAGTGATGGTAATGTCAGGATACATTCCAAGATATATAAACAGTGTTTTCAATTTGGATCGTCTGAATAACTGTGTAGAAAAGAAAACGGTGATGGTAATGTCAGGATACATTCCAAGATATATAAACAGTGTTTTCAATTTGGATCACATGAATAACTGTGTAGAAAAGAAAACGGTGATGGTAATGTCAGGATACATTCCAAGATATATAAACAGTGTTTTCAATTTGGATCACATGAATAACTGTGTAGAAAAGAAAACGGTGATGGTAATGTCAGGATACATTCCAAGATATATAAACAGTGTTTTCAATTTGGATCGTCTGAATAACTGTGTAGAAAAGAAAACGGTGATGGTAATGTCAGGATACATTCCAAGATATATAAACAGTGTTTTCAATTTGGATCACATGAATAACTGTGTAGAAAAGAAAACTGTGATGGTAATGTCAGGATACATTCCAAGATATATAAACAGTGTTTTCAATTTGGATCGTCTGAATAACTGTGTAGAAATGTAAACGGTGATGGTAATGTCAGGATACATTCCAAGATACAACATATAAACAGTGCATAATGATCTCCAATTTGGATCATCTGAATAACTGTGTAGAAAAGAAAACGGTGATGGTAATGTCAGGATACATTCCAAGATATATAAACAGTGTTTTCAAGTTGGATCACATGAATAACTGTGTAGAAAAGAAAACGGTGATGGTAATGTCAGGATACATTCCAAAATATATAAACAGTGTTTTCAATTTGGATCACATGAATAACTGTGTAGAAAAGAAAACGGTGATGGTAATGTCAGGATACATTCCAAGATATATAAACAGTGTTTTCAATTTGGATCGTCTGAATTACTGTGTAGAAAAGAAAACGGTGATGGTAATGTCAGGATACATTCCAAAATATATAAACAGTGTTTTCAATTTGGATCGTCTGAATAACTGTGTAGAAAAGAAAACGGTGATGGTAATATCAGGATACATTCCAAGATATATAAACAGTGTTTTCAATTTGGATCACATGAATAACTGTGTAGAAAAGAAAACGATGATGGTAATGTCAGGATACATTCCAAGATATATAAACAGTGTTTTCAATTTGGATCATCTGAATAACTGTGTAGAAAAGAAAACTGTGATGGTAATGTCAGGATACATTCCAAGATATAAAACATTAATCGGAGAAGTTTGTGTAACTTGGCTGTGTATTGATCTAGAAAAGCCTACGGTTTACTAAGGCACAATTATTTAGGTCAGTGCTAGAAGCCTTGCACAAAACAGTAATCAAATTAATTGTACAATATTAAGCTGAAAAAATATAAAGTCTTGGAAGTTCAAAGCCTCTTGAGGCAGCTTAGCACAATAACACATTGTACACTTACAGTTACAACCATTCACCACAATAACACATTGTACACTTGCAGTTACAACCATTCACCACAATAACACATTGTACACTTGCAGTTACAACCATCCACCACAATAACACATTGTACACTTGCAGTTACAACCATTCACCACAATAACACATTGTACACTTGCAGTTACAACCATTCACCACAATAACACATTGTACACTTGCAGTTACAACCATTCACCACAATAACACATTGTACACTTGCAGTTACAACCATTCACCACAATAACACATTGTACACTTGCAGTTACAACCATTCACCACAATAACACATTGTACACTTGCAGTTACAACCATTCACCACAATAACACATTGTACACTTGCAGTTACAACCATTCACCACAATAACACATTGTACACTTGCAGTTACAACCATTCACCACAATAACACATTGTACACTTGCAGTTACAACCATTCACCACAATAACACATTGTACACTTGCAGTTACAACCATTCACCACAATAACACATTGTACACTTGCAGTTACAACCATTCACCACAATAACACATTGTACACTTGCTGTTACAACCATTCACCACAATAACACATTGTGTACTTAGTTACAACCATTCACCACAATAACACATTGTGTACTTACAGTTACAACCATTCACCACAATAACACATTGTGTACTTACAGTTACAACCATTCACCACAATAACACATTGTGTACTTACAGTTACAACCATTCACCACAATAACACATTGTGTACTTACAGTTACAAACCATTCACCACAATAACACATTGTGTACTTACAGTTACAACCATTCACCACAATAACACATTGTGTACTTACAGTTACAACCATTCACCACAATAACACATTGTGTACTTACAGTTACAACCATTCACCACAATAACACATTGTGTACTTACAGTTACAACCATTCACCACAATAACACATTGTACACTTGCAGTTACAACCATTCACCACAATAACACATTGTACACTTGCAGTTACAACCATTCACCACAATAACACATTGTACACTTATAGTTACAACCATTCACCACAATAACACATTGTACACTTACAGTTACAACCATTCACCACAATAACACATTGTATACTTACAGTTATAATGATTCAACAAATATTACTTCAAATCTTAATTACATGTGCATATTTTCCCCTCCAAAACTGATTTCTGGTCCCCAAACTTTCCATCTTTAAATCAGTGCAAAATAACTGTTTTTAACACTTTGTTTTGCAGTTAAGCACAAAGCTAATCAATTGGGTATCTGTGCTTTGCTCATTGCCATATACAAACTAAGTTTCTAGCACTGTAAGTTCACAAACATACCACTGTGCCACTTGTAGGCAACAACACTTTTTTCCCCCAATTTTCTGGGGGGGGGATGTCCTCAGACCTTCTTCAATAGTACGTTTTAAAACTATGACTAGTCATTTTACAACTGTCGGTATTAAGTTTTAGCTTGAAAACCATGTGGTTTACTCAACTTGTGCCCCCAAGTGTCTGCTTCTAGATACACTTGTGCTTCAGTGTAATATGTGCTTATATACTTTAAGAATTAAAAGTGTCATTATGAGTTCTTTTATCACATATTTAATTGCTTTTATGTTAGATTATCAGAAAATTAGTAAAGCCTTTTAGTTTTTAACATAAACAAAAAAACAATACATCATTATGACATACCTCACTATCAGTTTCATCAGCTGGCTGTCCTGGAAGACTAGACCAAAAAAATGCTCGCCAATCAGTGTCTTCAAAAATATATGGTAGAAGCCGTGTTAAAAGTCGTGACGCAGTTTAAAACTGAAAAAAAGGGAAAGGAATTATTAAAATACTGAAAAATGATTACTCGTTAAAATACTGCAAAAGGATGAGTTATTAACCATTGAAAATGTTTAATTATTAAATACTAAAAAACAATGAATTGTTAAACATTGAGAAAGGATGAATTATTAAATACTGAAAAATGACAAATTATTAAATATTGGAAAATAATGAATTATTGAATACTGAACTGAAAAGGGATCTTCAACAACATTTGAAAAATTCATCAATTTGTTTGAATACATAAAAATGTACATTACTAATGATAACAAATTTCATTTGAAACAAAACCTATCCATGAGAAACAGTGATGAGAGAACAGTCTAGTATAAATCTGATCTAATTAATTTGGTACCAGTTTTAGTTTTCTCTGAAGCAAAGAACCAATGGAATTTTACTAAACAAACTGCAACAGTATGTAAGTTACAACAAAATATTTTGTCTTGTATCTACACAAAGCAGTTTACACTAATCAGACCACATTTGACTAAAGGCTTCTGTGGGTTCCCTAATGAGCTCTGTTACTGAGCAAAAGGCACCTAAACACTAACTAATTTACTACTGTCATACCTCAGATATCTGTAGTTCTCCTTAACTTTAACTTACAATTAACTGTTCTACCTTCTCTGTATATATATGTGTATATATTATACATAAACTAGAGACAACTCATTCATCAACACTTACCTTAAATTTAAATGTGTATATATTATACATAAACTAGAGACAACTCATTCATCAACACTTACCTTAAATTTAAATGTGTATATATTATACATAAACTAGAGACAACTCATTCATCAACACTTACCGTAAATTTAAATGTGTATATATTATACATAAACTAGAGACAACTCATTCATCAACATTTACCTTAAATTTAAATGTGTATATATTATACATAAACTAGAGACAACTCATTCATCAACATTTACCTTAAATTTAAATGTGTATATATTATACATAAACTAGAGACAACTCATTCATCAACACTTACCTTAAATTTAAAATTTTGATTCATGCAGGTATTTCAGAACTTTATAATGTTTCTTAACAAAACAAATGTACATGAAGAAAGATCGGAGTTCATTTTACAGCTTTGCTCCAGCTTTGGTTAAATTGTCTCATACTTGGATGGTACTTCCAAACATAACTGGAAATTGCAGAAATTTTTCTTTATTATAATTTCTGTACTGTGATCTCTTAGTTTCAAAACCTTCAAATGATTCATCACGTTATAATGACAAGAAACTCATTTGAAGTGAAAATGTATTCTAAAGACAGCTAGTGTGGGTATTTAAACTTTAATTAAAATAAAGTACAGAACAATGTTTGACCCTTATAATTCATTGTTAGATAACCTGCTAACTTGAAGGTAACCTAAGAAGTTCAAAACATTGTTCTGTACTTTATTTTGACTGAAGTTTTAATAACCATTTCAGCCATCTTTGGAGTACATTGATTCTTTAATAACCATTTCAGCCATCTTTGGAATACATTGATTCTTTAATAACCATTTCAGCCATCTTTGGAATACATTGATTCTTTAATAACCATTTCAGCCATCTTTGGAATACATTGATTCTTTAATAACCATTTCAGCCATCTTTGGAATACATTGATTCATCTCTACAAACATACAAGTTCTGGAAAACTACTTGTTTTTCTTTTTATCTTTCACTATCAAAGTCTTTTTTGCTGCAATGCATTTTTTAACACTTCTTGATAAAACTTGTGGAAGAGTCATCTTTAACACTAAAATATGGTTCCTTGATGTTTTGTAGCAAGTAGATGCTAGACTTAAGGCTGTCTCTGAATGAAGTAAACATAACATGTGATCTGGAAAAACCTAGATGGTCAGCTGTGTAACATCATATTTGGCAAGCCCAGGTGGTCAGCTACTTAACATCCAACCTGGAAACATTATGTGACCTTCTGGAGTTGCTCTTGCCATCAGTAGTAAAACTGATTTCCTCAAAGAGCATTAGGTACAACCACTACATAACTAAAGGATCAATAGGATATGTTATGATGAATTTACTTAAAACTGAGTTTAAGGAAAGAAATTAATAAATTGGTTATTTTGTGCAACACACAACTAAAAGAATTTTAAGTTCATTGCATACAGTTTCTTCTAAGTGTTGGACAATCACATTTCACTGAATCTGTGAATGTCTTTCTTCCCTTGAGCAGTATTTGAAGTAACCATATTCTCGCTGAATCTGTGAATGTCTTTCTTCCCTTGAGCAGTATTTGAAGTAACCATATTCTCGCTGAATCTGTGAATGTCTTTCTTCCCTTGAGCAGTAGTTGAAGTAACCTATTCAGTCTATCAGGAACAAGATTGATTCCTTCATAAACATCTAGTTCACAACATTTAAATCTCAATGTTTTATGCTTAAATAGAAATGTCAGGTTCACCTACAGAAACTAACACTATGCACATTTTAATTCAAACATGTAGGGTGGCCATAATTTTGTGATACCATCTGGCCTACCACTGAATAACACTGACTGTTGTTAACAGTTAATGTGTAACATTATGGCCATGCACCTATGGGTGGAAGAAATGCATTACCACAGGAAGCAATTTTGAGAGGTTAGGCCATTGTGACAGTTAAGCAATGTGACATACAATGTTTGAAAAGTACAGTACCAGCATACAAAACAATCCATTTCTGTGATCGTGGTGGTGTCTGAAAGCATACCTCTCAGACAGTTTTCGAAACTTTAATTGAATATTGTGCCATTTCAATCACAAATACTTCATAAACACACACAATGTAACATACTGAATTAAAAGAAGCTGGTTTTAATACATAAGCTATGGCTATCGTGCCACAGAAATGTGGTCAGGACATGGTCTCACTGACCTCACCACTTCCTGTGACCTTGAAATGTCATCTCCATGGAATGAAGTAAATATAATCATTTCTTAGCTTTCTTGATCTTGTGTTATCCAAAGATCAAACATGGTACACTAAAACACATAGTACGTCTGGATACAAAAACTCATGGTTCACCTTAATACTAAAACATATGATAAAACTGAATACTAAAACACAACATACAAAACACATAATACATCTGGATACTAAAACATGACATACAAAACACATGGTATGTCTGAACAGTTTTACTAGATGTTTTGATTATTTTCCCAACTCCATTTTTTAATACTTTTGTACTTGCTGAAGTCTCCCACTGACTACAGACCTCCTAGTAAAGAGTTATTATGATGCTTCTCACTGGATCAGAAACTACGAATCTTGGAGCCATAATTCGTACTTGAAAATATAATAATAATGTTATAGTCACATACTAGAGAAATTTTATCTACTTTTACAGAAGCAAGTAATTATAATCCATGGAGACAAATGTTTTAATACTTTTACAATAAAAAATCAATATACATGTGAAATGATATTGGATGTCTACATAACAGCCACAGCATTACACCTAATGGCTTCAAGCCCCTGTTTCCATAGTTATTGTCATTCTTACACCTTTTCTATTTAGAATTCACTTAAACTAAACACTTGGTTTGGAAGGTATTTAAGTAAAGGTTTATATCACTGTATTTCATCTTGGACACCATCTATACAAACACCTGAATGATAATTTAATTAATACACACTGGTGTACATGAATAACTACTACTTTGGTTTATCATTTGAATAAAGTCTCACATCTGATCCAAATAAAGTTCCTACACTAAACTACAAAAATAACTACACCAATGCAGGTGGCCTATGTAACTAAACAAAACTACTAAAACTAGTTAACAACTTACAATGATTAAACTGCTATATCAGCAGCTTTTTTACTAAAATTATTCAGTCAAAAAGTTTAACAAATACAGAACTTGTAGTTTAATAACCTGCTTGAGTAAGATATCTGGCAGGAGAACATAGTTACAAATAAAAACTCAAGACAAACTACTAATAGTATCCCTTTTGAACAATCTAATAATACTGTTGTAAACTTCTTTCTAATTGGTGGGTTCTTTTAAATTGTCTGGTGAAAATAATTCTATGTCCAATCCATGTATACTGTGGAAATAGATAGAAGTTAAATTACAACACCTGTTTGTTGCTGTCCCTGGGTGTTACATAAGGTGTCTGCAGCTTTCACAAGTTTTTCAACAGCCTTGTAGCACAGAGTGGCAAGGTTGGAGGGTGATTCTTCCCTCACAGCCCGCACCTCAGCAGCAGGGATGAGTGTGAAAACATCTTGTACATTCTGCACACTTTCTGACCAAAACTGATCCCAGAAGACATCGTCCTTGGCATCTATTGGCTAAAAAACAATAACACAAATCAATAGCTAAACGTGATCATATAACACATCTACTGGCTGAAAAACAATAACGGAAATTACTGACCAGTACTGATCCCAGGAGCATTTATCAGCTGAAAAAACAAATATAGAAATCATTAAACACAACTGTACCATGGAGACATCATCCTTGGCATCTGCTGACTGAAAAACAAGTATAGAAATCATTAAACACAACTGTACCACAGAGACATTATCCTTGGCATCTGCTGGCTGAAAAACAAGTGTAGAAATCATTAAACACAACTGTACCATGGAGACATCATCCTTGGCATCTGCTGACTGAAAAACAAGTGTAGAAATCATTAAACACAACTGTACCACGGAGACATCATCCTTGATATCTGCTGACTGAAAAACAAGTGTAGAAATCATTAAACACAACTGTACCACGGATACATCATCCTTGGCATCTGCTGGCTGAAAAACAAGTATAGAAATCATTAAACACAACTGTACCACGGAGACATCATCCTTGGCATCTGCTGGCTGAAAAAACAAGTATAGAAATCATTAACACAAATTAGTAAAATCATTTTAGAATATCAACATTTTCCATAACAGCAAAGAACTGGTCATTTCTTATAAATGTGAACTCTTATCTAAATTTATATATAACTTAAAACTGAGTTTACTATTCATATCACATGTCTCTAACATCAAGTTGCGCAAAACGAAAACTTTTCTTCGACACATCCCTCTACTGTCTGCCAGCTGAATCGGTAATGTTATCGCTAACACGTACATCATACGAATAAATTCAACGCAGTTTGAGTTAACGTTGAACTTGTAATTTAGCATTATAGGGCTATTTAATTATAGATCTTAAACTATATATCTTCTAACACAACATATATTTAACCTCACACACAAAAATGTACACAGAATTAAAACATCGTGTGTATAAAAGCAAGCAAGACCTTGCCTACATAATAAAACTAGGCCTTTACCATTAAATAAACTAAGCGTTTCTCAAAGTGCGGTCCGTAACTCCTTCTGTAGGTCCGCGAGGTCAAAACTATTTTCATAATGTAATTCCTTCAATGAAACGTTTTTGTTCGTTTTAGAGAGAATGAGAGTGAAAAAGGTAAATAACGTCTAATTACGTTTTCAGTCTTCGAGAAGGAAGGTTGTGTCTTCAAGTTCTTAGATTTCGTTCTAATGTTTTTGCTTACATAAGCGATATTGTTTTGTATCAAACTTTCATTGATTTGTGATTTAAATAAATTGTATTGTTTTGTTTGTTTGTTTTGGAATTTCGCACAAAGTTACTCGAGGCCTAGCTACGCGCTAGGCCATGCCAGGCCCAAATAAATTGTAATCTGTATGGTTGATAAATTTGGATTTTTCTCTATTCTAGAAAATACATACATATAAAAAATATACCTCAGCTTGAATAAACTGGAATCTAACATTCTAAAAAAAATTTTGAAAGTGCAAAGAGGAATCAGACCGCAAACAATTGTTCAAACATTTGAGAAGTACATTAATCCGAGGGTCGCGGGTTCGCGCCCGCGTCGCGCTAAACATGCTCGCCCTCCCAGCCGTGGGGGCGTATAATGTTACGGTCAATCCCACTATTCGTTGGTAAAAGAGTAGCCCAAGAGTTGGCGGTGGGTGGTGATAACTAGCTGCCTTCCCTCTAGTCTTACACTGCTAAATTAGGGACGGCTAGCACAGATAGCCCTCAGTAGCTTTGTGCGAAATTCCAAAAAAACAAAGCAATAATATTTTTTTTATTTTATCTAAAAAAAATTATTTTATAATTTAATTATATTTTATTCTAAAATAAAATGAAATTTATTTATAAAATATTTTTCTTATATTTAAGGATGGTATCGTTGGTTTAAAAAAGGGAGATTAGACGACTCGCTTTCTCAACCAACAGCTGCACCATCTACATCCAAAAATACTGAAAGAGATGAAACTGACATCAGAGAGTTCTCTGACTCATGAAAGGAAGAAATATACTCCACAGAAACTGAACGAAACTGCAAATAATAAAGGAAAATATGACGAAAGCTATCTTTCCCTCAGCTTTATAGATGTTAACAATTTACTTTATTGTGTCTTATGCAGCAGAATATTTTCAAATAGTGTTATGTTGCCAGTTAAGTTGCAGCGTCATTTTGAGACCAATCATTCAAAGTTTAAAGAAAAAGGAACTGAATATTTTAAGCACAGCCGTGATTAACTCTTAAAAGCCAGAAAGTTACAGCTTTTCAAACAAGAAATTAAAAAGCCAATGAAGCATCTTACAAATTATCGTACTGCACTGGCTGGAGAAGTGCACACAACAGCTGAGACTAATAAAACCTTGTACAGCTGAATGCATGCTGTATGTAAAGTAAGTAAAAGAAATCACGACAGTGCCACTTTCCAACAAAACACTAACTCGTCGAATTAAAAAATTAACTGCGAACATGATGAGTTAATATCTCATATGCAGAATTGCACTGTTGCTTTACAAATGGACGAATCTACAAACGCGGCTGTACTTTTTTTTTTTTGCTTTTATTCATCAGGTATCAGCACCAACTAACCATCGAAGATCTTTAGTGCGAATTCTTGCCAACAAACACAACTGGTGCTGAAATATTCAATGTGTTGAATAACGTTTTTGAATCTCAAGAATGTGTTGACATTTGCACTGATGGTGAAAAAACAATGGTGGGTAAAACTGCTGGCGCCTTACTACGAATCAACGCAGTGGTACCAAACTGTACTAGTAGTCATTGTATTCTTCACCGCCACGCACTCGCAGTAAAAAAACAAAAACAAAACCAGTTTCACTTAAGAATGTTCTTGATGAAGTTGTACAAATTATTAATATTAAATCTAGACCATCCAATACACGTCTTTTTGACATTCTGTGTGACGAAATTGGAAGTTAACATGAAGCATCACTACTTAATACCGAAGTACGATGGTTGTCTGGAGCACTTTGTGCAATTGTTTAAACTACGAGCTGAACTAGCCGTCTTTTCATGGAACACCATTTGTACTTGAAATAATAACTGACAGACAAACTATGGTTCTTCTGACTTGGGTATTTGGCAGACATTTTCTCGAAAATGAACAAAGCCTGTCACTTCAAGGAAAACAACGGACAGTATTTGTTGCTAAAATACGAGCCTTTAAGCGAAAATTAGAATTTTGTACAGCTTGTATCCGCCATTGTGAGTTTGACAGCTTCCAAATACTTAGACTTTTTTGACGAGATCAGTGGAGATATTAAATAATGTGATTTTTTGATATAATGAAAGTTCTTAACATTTGGAAGATCTGCATAACTCGGATAACCAATATTTTCCAAATGACCAATGCATGATATTACAAAATCATCCATGGGTAAAAAACCCATTCAAAGTGCAGGATAGATCAATGGATTTTAATGTAACAGAGTACGAAAAGTTCATTGATAGGGGTTCAGATTCCACATTGCAGCTAACCCTTGAGAAACTATCAGTTGAGTTTTGGTGCAGTATATCTACAATTATCTGAAAACATTCCTCCTCTTCCAACTACACATCTGTGTGAGGCCACATTGTTTTCAGATGCTTCAACCAACACAACGTATTACAACAGATTAAATGTAGAAACAGATATCAGAATCCAGCTGTCTTCTGTTAAGGCAGACATCAGAATCCAGCTGTCTTCTGTTAAGCCAGACATCAGAATCCAGCTGTCTTCTATTGAGCCAGACATCAGAATCCAGCTGTCTTCTATTAAGCCAGACATCAGAATCAGCTGTCTTCTATTAAGCCAGACATCAGAATGCAGCTGTCTTCTATTAAGCCAAACATCAGAATCCAGCTGTCTTCTGTTAAGCCAGACATCAGAATCCAGCTGTCTTCTGTTAAGCCAGACATCAGAATCCAGCTGTCTTCTATTGAGCCAGACATCAGAATCCAGCTGTCTTCTATTGAGCCAGACATTAAAGATATTTGAAAAAAGGTAAAACACCATCACTCTTCTCACTAATTTTCTTGTTTAGGAAAATATTGTTGTATTTCATAAAAATGTAACGTTTAACATTTAATGGGTTTATTATTGTTATCTTTAAATGAATTAATAAACAAATATTTAACAAATTTCCAAGTTTTAATTCCTAATACGGTAAATATCAATAGATATAACCCACATATACGAAAGCTCTTTGGGGTCCTCAACTTTTAGGAGTGCAAAGGGGTCCTGAGAGTAAAAAGATTGAGAACCGCTGAACTATGTAAAAAAGAGTAAGGCTTACAATATAATAATTATTTTGTGTAATTTGATTAAAGTCAGCTTAACTGGTGGAGCGTATGCGTGAGGTAGAGGATAGGTTGAACCTAGAAATTGTATTTTTCTTTTATTACCATTAGAATAGATAGACCTATTTAGTTCTGTATGCTGAATCCGAAATTATCCATTTTTACTCTATGGTTCACAGATGCTTCACAAAACATCGTATGTACTTTTACATAAATGAATCATTTTCATTGAAATCAAATCACATTTTATATTTCACACGTTACCAACCACTGGTTATAGATGTCTCTAAACCAATCGCAACATGAATCTCATTCATTGTTCTAGAACCCAAACATAACAATATAAAAACGTTCACTGTGGGGAACGAAATAATAATTTGAACTCAGTAAGTTTTTCTTCCCGATTTATAAAAAAAAAAAAAAAAAAAAATTCTTCTGTGATAAAAAACAACATTATATTATTTTCAAAATCTACGAATATAAAAAATCTGTCATTAAAATCAAAACTTTTATGGAGTTCAAATTCGCAGGCTTTTGTTGTTATTTATATATACATACTAATACATATATTGGAATATTGTGTGTGAAAAGAAACAGACTGTCTGAAATTGGTACAGCTTGAATAATAACACTGATTACGTAAAACGAGATTAAAGTAATCGGATGTAACTCAGTATGACTGATGTGGGAATTAACAGTTTTACTAATAAAGCAGAGAACAACGTTTCGACCTTCTCAGGTCATCTCAGGTTAACAGAGTTTATCATCACGAAAGTCATTGAATGTGTATTATGCTACATCTCTCTCCTGGAAGTGGATTTTCTTTTCTTTTGGTGTATTATAAAGTACAATACTGCATTTTATTCAGTGGCTGCGCCAGGGTGGGAGGGGGCTTGAGTCCCCCGAATGAGCCAAGCCCCCCCCCCATAATTGTTACCTACATATATTCACAAAATATGGAAAACACAATCGTCGTTGTTGCTTTACAATTAACATCAAAGAGACATAGATCTGTAGAACTCAACATCTTCATTAAGATGAAAGATAGTAAGCCTGATAGTGACCTTACTTTTCCTCAGAGTGTATTAACTTCGCATGGGATAATTCGTTTCTCCAATGTAAACTACGTCTTTATGTTATATTTCTTTTGATTTGTAACTTTACTCTTAATGGTACATTAAATATTCAATCTAAGCCAGGGGTCACCAAAACTACGGCCCTCGAGGTCATTTTGTCCTGCCAGCCAGCACCAAGCCGCTTGGAAATAAAAAGTGACATTTGATCAAATGTCCGACTGTCATAACAAAATAAATCACACCAATAGTCGCTTTAAGCTGGCAAACACAAGACGTTATGTTAAAAAGAAACAAGACTGTCACGTGCATTTTTAACCAATAGGAAAATTCTTCTTTCGTCCTTGCTGTCCCGTTGTTTGTGCACCTATCTATGAAAGCGTTAGTATTTCGAAAACAAGAACAGACTTAACCCTCGTCCTATCGACTCGTCTTGTAAATCTGCGGCCTAGGGTTACCGTTTCAGCAAGCTCATTTCTCTTAGTAGTCGGGTTATTCCCTTTTCGTAACTCGTTCTTAGGTAAGTATCGTGACAAACGTACGTTTCAATATATTTTGTTTGTGCGTTCTTAGACCAGCACAATACGTTTCTCACGGCGTTCTGTGTTTTTCATCTTCAGATCCTGTTTTTTTTCATCCATCGTTATGACTGCTTTTAAAAGAAGAAAAGTGGACTCTGAGTGTCGTGAAGAATGGGGAGAAAAGTACTTCTTTGTGGAAACCAGAAAGCTACTTGTGTGATATGTACCGAAAGTGTTGCCGTTTTGAAAGAGTACAATCTTATGAAACAAAACATCTATCAACATGTTTGAAATTTTCAGGAAAGTTCCGTTCTGAGAAATTTGAATCCATAAAACGAGTTTTTGAATCTCAAAAGAATCTCTTCACAAGAAAGTCTGCTGAAAATAAATCTGTCACTCGCACAAGTTACAAAATAGTGCATAGGATGGCAGAGCGAGGAAAACCTTTTACTGACGGCAAGTTCATCAAAGAGCGTATGATGGAAGCAGCAAATGAACTGTGTCCTGAAAAAGACAATTTCTTTGAAAGTATCAGCCTTTCAGCAACTTCAGTTGTACGGAGAGCAGAAGAACTTGGAGAGAACATCACATTACAGATACGCCAAAAAGCTAGAAACTTCCTATGGTATTCTCTGGCACTGGATGAGTCTACTGATCTCTCGAGTACGTCACAACTTCTCGTATTCATTCGTGGAGTTAATTTGGACTTTCAGATCACGGAAGAGTTGGCATCAGTTTGCAGCATGCACGGAAGAACAACTGGAGAAGACATTTTCATGGAAGTGCATAAAACTTTGCAAGACTATAACCTTCAGTGGAATCAGCTTAGAGGTGTAACAGTTGATGGAGAAAAAAACATGGCTGGAGTAAAGAAGGGTCTGTTGGGGCTGATCAGGAAACAGTTGGAAGATCTTCAACTCAAAGCGCTCTGTTCATACACTGCATCATACATCAGCAAGCACTCTGTGGAAAAGACTTCGATATTTCTTGCGTACTGAAGCCAGTCATTTCTGCAGTGAACTTCATTCGGGGTCATGCACTTAATCATCGCCAGTTCAAGGCGTTTCTTGAAGAAATTGATTCGGATTTCTGTGGCTTGCTTTTTCACACGGCTGTGAGGTGGCTCGGCTGTGGTAAAGTCTTGTCTCGTTTTTATAAGCTGAGAAGAGAAATAGATATATTTCTTATCGAGAAATATAGAGCCGATCCACTTCTGTTGGATCCAACCTGGTTGTCAAAGTTGTCATTTTTGGTTGACATCACATCCCACATGAATGAATTGAACTTGAAACTTCAGAGGAAGAATAACCTTGTCTGTGATCTCTATAGAATCATTAAAGGATTTCGGAGAAAGCTGTCATTGTTTGAAGTACATTTGGAAGGATGAAACCGCAAACCTCTCTCATTTTCAATGTTTCAATGAGTTTCATGCTGGAATCACAGAAGATGTCAACCTGGAGTTTCAGAAAAAGATTATTGGTGATTTAAATAAGTATTTTTAGAGAGATTTTCGGATTTCAACAGAATCGAAAGTGACATTCTGCTTTTTCAGAATCCTTTTGATTGTGTCATTGATGACGTGCCAGTGAAACTTCAGCTGGAGGTCATTGATTTGCAAGGAAATGACTTGTTGAAAGCAAAACACAGAGAGGGGCAACTTATTGAATTTTACAGCTGCATACCTGGAGATGATTTTCCAAAGCTGAAGCAGTTTGCATCTGTTACGGCATCAGTGTTCGGAACAACTTATGTCTGTGAACAAGCATTTTCAAAAATGAAGTATGTGAAGTCGGTACATCGATCAAGGTTGACTGATAAACATTTGAAAGCAATTCTAATGATTAGATACAGCAATTCAAAACTGAACATTGAAGATATTTTGAAAGTCAAAGGCCAATTTCATAAATCTCACTAACTTTTTTGCAGTTTAGTAAAATTCAGACATGTACTTACCATGTGCGATGTGACAATTGTTTTTGTTAATGTCACCTTCTTTGATAACCTTTTGGTAAAAAAAAATGTTGGTTATATTTCTGTTTGTTTTTTTTATTACATGTGTGTATTGCATGCTACTCTCACATGGCTAATGTGGCATCCTAAACTTAGTGTTAAGTCTTTTACAGAGAACTTTCGTTCTAACTTATGAGTATTGAATATATTGATCATGTGGCCCGCACTTCTCATTCCCCAAGTAATCTGACCCCTGTGAAAAATGTTTGGTGACCCCTGGTCGAAGCTAATCTTGATTTTCTTCATTATTATGTATTACCTTGGGTGGAATTTAGGTGAGCTTCCTCTTTTACATATACGCATATTTTCATAAACAGATTATTTCTCATTTGTAATAATTAATTATTAATCAGAGTATGAGTTTCCAATGAAAACTGCATTGAAAACGCAGTTCAAAATAACACACCTTTCTGAAATGTACCTTGGTATTTACATTATTATAATTTACCATCTATACTTCATATTGATGGCATTTTGGGAAGCCCCTCCACATTTACACCGTCCCCCCCCCCAACAAAAATATCCTGGCGCCGCCACTGATTTTATTTGTAGTAATTTCACAGGCAAGTGGAACATATTACGCACGTTTAAAATTTTTAATATTTGAAGAGGGATGATTGGAATATGAGGAATATAGCTAAGTCCGTCATGATTTAAAACAGCTTCGTAGATTAATTTCAAACGTCAAACCTAATTGTTGTTTTTTCATAAATTCACAAACATTTTTTACCTATCAAAATATAATACAGCGAAACAAAGACATTGTTCGATTTTCTTGGAAAACTCGGACAACGCCAGGCGATGTTGCTAGCTTAATACAAACTGTATACAATATCAACTTTTGAAGTGGGTACGCATGCGCTTATTTCTAACAAGTAACTTTTAGATGTGTGTGTCTTCTTGCAGTGAAGCCACATCAAGCTATCTGATGTGTCCACCAAGGGGAATCGTACCCCTGGCTTCAGGGTTGTAAGTTACAACTTGTAACTTCGAAGACTTACCGCTGTCCAAGTGAGGGTTTGGTTTGTTTTGAATTTCGCACAAAGCCACACGAAGGGTACCTGCGCTAGCCGTCCCTAATTTAGCAGTGTAAGATTAGAGGGAAGGCAGCTGGTCATCACTACCCACCACCAACTATTAGGCTACATTTTACCAACGAATAGTGGGACTGACCGTAAATTATAACGCTCCCACGGCTGAAAGGGCGAGCATGTTTGGTGTGACGGGGATTTGAATCCGCGACCGTCGGATTACGAGTCGAGTGCCTTAACCACCTGTCTGTGCCGGGTCACCCAGTGGGGACAAAAACATGTATCGAACAGTTTCATAATGGAAGCTTAAATTAGAATGTGTAAAATGCCAAATCCTTTAAAACTCGAAAGCTGACCACATTGAGCACCAGATGATGTTTCAGTGTAGATCAGTCTTCTGTTCAGTAATGAATCCAGTCTTATCTATAATGCTATCTCACGATCAGTACTAAATTAACAATGTAAGAAGCTAATAAACCAAGGTTTAGTAGGTATTGTGTCAAGCCAACCTGGTGAGTTGTTACACTGAATAAAACTGGCAGGAGTTAGATATAATGTGAACCAACAGATGTTCAACAAATTTGTTGTTACTATAACAACAAACTACCTCATCTTAACTTCATTCTCTCTCTCATATTTTTCACCCAAAACAAACACAAAACTCTACAAGCCTAATACAATTAGTGTCACAATGTTACTTGAAATTCCTCGAGATTTAAATCCAGTTCTTGATAAATTACAAATTATCATGTGGTTTCTAAGTAACTTTAAAACTAGTTTTAAATTGTTTTCATTTAAAGGATTAAATTTAATTTTATATAATCTTGTCTTTTTTTTCAGTGATTGCCTGCTCAACTTGTGTGCTGGAGTTCTCTATAGCTATCTGTGTTATCTATCCTAATTTAGCAGTAACATAAAAGAAAATACCTCTAGTAAATATCACCCACTTTCAACTCTTGGGCTATTCAATACCAGTGAAAAATGAGATTGATCATCATATTATAATGCTCCTACATGTGAAAAAAGTGAACATTTCTAATGACAAAACTCAAACCTACGAAACGTAGATTATGAATGGAACACACTAGTCACCGTTATGTCGGGCCTTCTCTATCTAACTCTGAACCTCTTCCAGTTGCGAAATAGAAATTTCCACAAGTAAAATACAATTTAAATCAATGAACAGATCGTTACAAAATTAATAGTTTATTCTATTCGTGTACGTCAGAGCATAAAATTCTTCCAGTCTATTTATAAGTCAAATTTTTTTATTCATTTTTACACGTTCAATAATCTATGTGCAAAAATCAACAAGGTATTGAATTTTATCAACTTGAAGAAATGTGATTGGTTTTGTTCAAAGTTTTCAGCAGAAGGAATGTTATTTGTCGATCTTACCTTTCACAATAGACATAAAACGAGTGGTCAATAACGGATTTTTTGTCAACGTTTTTATTCTAAACAGTGATGGATTGCACAGCACCTGTATTCTCAAGATGGCTGATGTAGGTACCAACACTTTAATTAAAATACAGTACAGAACAACATTTCGAACTTCTTAGGTCATCTTCAGGTTAACCTGAATATATTTTTTACTTCAAGTGGATATCTCGTCATCTTGAACATGGTACCCATCGTACAAATTAAAAACTAGTTCGTCCCGGTTGGCAGACCAGGGGTGTTCAGGAGAGAGAAAACAAATATATGTTTTTAGTTCGCCTACGATGAGTAAAACACCCACAAGGCTAAAAAAAACAAACCTACACTTCTTCGCTACTATACTACCAGGTTCGTTTTCATCGTGCCCAAAAATATCATTTGCTAATTCAGCCACTATGGCATGAAAGTTTTTGTCGTCATAGTTACGAAACGTCCTGCCAATGAAAATGAAGTGAAAAAAAAAAACAATTATTTGTTATTTTGACACTTAATTTAAGTTAGGCTTCAGTGATAAAACTAACTTATGGATCCCTTGGAAACACCAAATCTTCTGAACGACGACGCTACGGGTACTTTACGTGATTGGAGCGTCCTCTGTGTATGGAAAGTGGCCGTATTTTCTCATATATTTCCAATAAATATTTTTAAATAAACGAGTCGCATTCTAATATTTTATTATCCTTTCGTTACATACTTTCCAGATTATATGTCATTGTATGACCCTAAAATACTTGTCCTGCCTTAAGTCATTCCCACAGTAGATTTGTTTGTTCCAAATTCACAGCTACGGCTAAATAAGCCCTCTGGCAGCAAGTACGGTCAATAACATTTAAAATGTATTGCAGAAACTATGCTTATTATTCAATATTTCCGTTCGGTCTCAGCACTCTCACTAGAACTGTTTGTATAAAATTGTTCACTATATAAATCATTATTTTAAGACAAGTAAAAACAACTTTTTATTCAATACGTTATAAAACCGTGTTTTGACTTCTTATCAACAAAATCGATCACGTCACGCACAGGGACTTGATTTAAAAAAAAACGCTGTAAATCAGTGAAATTTAAATAAGTTAGATGAGTACAAACTACAATTACGTTAAAACATACACCTTACCTCTCCTCCTAAATTAAATGTAACCCGTTTCCTCCTGAACGAAAAACAACACGAGATCATGTGGAAAAATACTGAAGAGTGTTCCTATAATCTCCCGACCAAAAGGGATTAATCTGTGTTAGTATGTACGAAACTCAAGCCTGTATTTAATAAGCACCAGCTCAAAACGACCAGCAAGAACTACGAGTCTAGGATGCCGTATTGCAAACGTTTATATAGACTTCCGCGCGATAAACAAGAACAAAAGTGAAAAGGGAGGGTGAGCTGGTATTATCTAGGGTAGATGACTATCACACTGACAACACAGTGTGTTACTAGGATGAGCTGAATAATGCATCTGCAGGAGCACATACGGACTTACACTTACATAAGACTTGCAAATTAGCAATATAATAATAAATTTACCGACAAGTGTAGTCTTTGATTAAACACTTTCTAAGGTTCCTCACCTTTGGTAATGTCATTACTTACGTAAATATTTTGGTAAATTATTAATGAATCGCATTTTTATACTTTTTTAAATACATTTAACCACTAACATCCAATCAGGTTAATCGAGATTTGTCACAGTTTTAACCGGCACAAACGGCAATCTCTCAAATAAGTACTTCACGTCACATGGCCACCGAAATAAATGAAGAGCTAAATACATACAACGAAGTTAGATTTATATGAAATCGTTAAAAGAACAGTAAGACGGTTTACTCCGTTGAAAGCCCTCGCGCGAACGGACGGCGTGCCTGCACGCTATTCGTAATGTAAGAATACCAAAATAATTCGCAAAAATTCATTAAAAAAATCAAAATGTGTTATTTTGTGTTGGAAATTCGCGCAAATCCACGGTAGTGATATCTGCTTAAAGACTTCTTTAATTTTGAAATGACAGACTAGAAGGAAGGTACGTCATAAAGAGCTACTCTAACCGACTAGTCGAATTTGACTGTCCTTCTTATAACGCATTCACGACCCTGAAGTGCGGCGCGCTTTTTTTACGGCAACTACAAGCGAGTTTGAAACCCTTAGATTTACAGATCGGCGACACGTTAATCACAAGGCCACGCACAGTCCAGGGTGTGCGTGAAGAAGTCAATTGTGGCAAACACGTGTTGAACTGTGTGTTCGTCACTGGTGCAAAATATGTGACAGTTGAGGGCGTCCTCCAAAAGCCTGACAAAGGAGTCCAAAACCGAATAATGTACGTGTATAACTTAAATGTATGGCAAGCAATTACACGCACAGAACACAAATGTGTTGTTGTTGTTTTTTATGTGCTAAGTGCATGTAATGTTACGCTTAAATAAGCGGAATTGTGCTGTGGTAGAACATGAACGTATTCAATTTCGGCCACCTTTTATCATGGTCACACGAGTTCCCGGCACTGACAAACTCTTCTGTCCATTTATCCTGAGTCGCTACAGTACACATCTCAATGTAAGGTCTGATATCACTTACAATATATGTAGGTATATCTTACATATGTATTACTGAGTCGAGCCACATATCAAAGCGTTGCGCAAATACAATGAACGTTTCTTCATATTTTCCAATGATTTGTTATTATCTCACTTTGCACTCTGTACATACAGACGGATGAATCATTTTGTAAGATGGAGTACCAGAAGGTAATAATGTCTTCGATACGAATGAACCAAGTCAGTATCTAATTTCAGCATGTTTCTCTTTCATTTTCCTATAAATAACTTCAAACTCTATTCATAATGGATCAGACCAGCTCAGTGACTTGAGTATATATTTCAAAATTCGGTATGTATATTTTTGATTCTTGACACAAGCTAAAAACCGTAGAGATCCGCTACTCAACTTTTCACCACGTGACACTACACGTACATTATAATTTTGCTTACGTTTTCTATAACTCCGCCTCCACGAAAAATAATAATGTCCAATACTTACCAAAAATAACACAGAACAAAAGACCTTTTACTATTAGTATCAACGCAAAACTAAACATCATAGCTATAGACTGTAAGCTATTCATCCTGCTCACTCTTCTAATGTCACACAACTATTAATTGACAGCTACCTGTTCACTCTTCTAATGTCACACAACTATTAACTGACAGCTACCCGTTTACTCTTCTAATGTCACACAACTGTTAACTGACAGCTACCCGTTTACTCTTCTAATGTCACACAACTATTAACTGACAGCTACCTGTTTACTTATCTAATGTGACAACTATTAACTGACAGCTACCTGTTTACTCTTCTAATGTCACACAACTATTAACTGACAGCTACCCATTTACTCTTCTAATGTCACACAACTATTAACTGACAGCTACCCGTTTACTTATCTAATGTGACAACTATTAACTGACAGCTACCTGTTTACTTATCTAATGTGACAACTATTAACTGACAGCTACCTGTTTACTCTTCTAATGTCACACAACTATTAACTGACAGCTACCTGTTTACTCTTCTAATGTCACACAACTATTAACTGACAGCTACCCATTTACTCTTCTAATGTCACACAACTATTAACTGACAGCTACCCATTTACTCTTCTAATGTCACACAACTATTAACTGACAGCTACCTGTTTACTTATCTAATGTGACAACTATTAACTGACAGCTACCTGTTTACTCTTCTAATGTCACACAACTATTAACTGACAGCTACCTGGTTACTCTTCTAATGTCACACAACTATTAACTGACAGCTACCCATTTACTCTCTAATGTCACACAACTATTAACTGACAGCTACCTGTTTACTCTTCTAATGTGACAACTATTAACTGACAGCTACCCGTTTACTTATCTAATGTGACAACTATTAACTGACAGCTACCTGTTTACTCTTCTAATGTCACACAACTGTTAACTGACAGCTACCCGTTTACTCTTCTAATGTCACACAACTGTTAACTGACAGCTACCCGTTTACTCTTCTAATGTCACACAACTATTAACTGACAGCTACCTGTTTACTTATCTAATGTAACAACTATTAACTGACAGCTACCTGTTTACTCTTCTAATGTCACACAACTATTAACTGACAGCTACCTTCTAATGTCACACAACTTTACTCTTCTAATGTCACACAACTATTAACTGACAGCTACCTGTTTACTTATCTAATGTGACAACTATTAACTGACAGCTACCCATTTACTCTTCTAATGTCACACAACTATTAACTGACAGCTACCTGTTTACTCTTCTAATGTCACACAACTATTAACTGACAGCTACCCGTTTACTCTTCTAATGTCACACAACTGTTAACTGACAGCTACCCGCTTACTCTTCTAATGTCACACAACTATTAACTGACAACTACCCGTTTACTCTTCTAATGTCACACAACTATTAACTGACAGCTACCTGTTTACTCTTGTAATGTGACAACTATTAACTGACAGCTACCCATTTACTCTTCTAATGTCACACAACTATTAACTGACAGCTACCTGTTCACTCTACTAATGTGACAACTATTAACTGTCAGCTACCTGTTCACTCTTCTAATGTCACACAACTATTAACTGTCAGCTACCTGTTCACTCTTCTAATGTCACACAACTATTAACTGACAGCTACCTGTTTATTCTTCTAATGTCACACAACTATTAACTGACAGCTACCTGTTCACTCTACTAATGTGACAACTATTAACTGTCAGCTACCTGTTCACTCTACTAATGTGACAACTACCTGTTTACTCTTCAAGTGTGATACATCTATTAACTGACAGCTACTTGACCGCTGTTCCAAACTGTCACACCTATGACCTGAAGGCTACCTGACTAATCTTCAAAGCATCACTACCACTACACAAACTATTAGATGGTTGCTATGTTTTAACTTGGTTGAGGTAGCAATTGTAATTAAATAATGTTATTGGCAAACATGAGATAATTCAAACATAAAACAAGTGAAGTGACCAGTCATGTGATCTGATACATAAATGTTTAATACTGAAGAGGATGAGGTGAACAAATGCTAAAACAGGCTTGAAATCCAACTCAATGACAGAAAATGTTTATCAATAGGTTGTATTGTCACCTCAGGGAGTAGTGCATGTGGTACATCAATTTGGCAAACCTGAAACACACAAGTCAGGGAGAAGATTCTCTGGGGTAATACTGGGCAGGATTTGTACATGTTAATCACCGATGAGAAATAACTTCTGACAAGTTGTAGAGCTACATATGGAAAAACAAATGGTTCTAAGACTGCATCCATGCATAGTGCAGAATTCATTGAGGTTATAATGTAATTAAAATTGCATTTTTTGTGTTGTTGTTTGTGATTCAGTCTGGTATTAATATTTACATATCTCAATGGTTTTACCAACACGTTTTTTGAGCAGTATGGAAAATGAAAACAAATAAATTTGTTGACAAAACTATAAATGTCAACAACCTCAATATTGCTTACATTAAAATCACAAACATATTTACAGATGAAGTTTTTAGATGTTTACAATGATTAACAGGTTTGTGTTAAATGTTTACAGTGATTCAACACCAGATGTCTGAAGTGATTCAAACTAAGGGTAAACAGACTCGCACCAGATGTTTCACTTAACCCTTGTTTACACAGCACGTTTCACTTAACCCTTGTTTACACAGCACGTTTCACTTAACTCTTTTTTACACAGCACGTTTCACTTAACCCTTGTTTACACAGCACGTTTCACTTAACCCTTGTTTACACAGCACGTTTTACTTAACCCTTGTTTACACAGCACGTTTTACTTAACCCTTGTTTACACAGCACGTTTTACTTAACCCTTGTTTACACAGCACGTTTTACTTAACCCTTGTTTACACAGCACGTTTTACTTAACCCTTGTTTACACAGCACGTTTAACTTAACCCTTGTTTACACAGCACGTTTAACTTAACCCTTGTTTACACAGCACGTTTAACTTAACCCTTGTTTACACAGCACGTTTCACTTAACTCTTGTTTACACAGCACGTTTCACTTAACTCTTGTTTACACAGCATGTTTTACTTAACCCTTGTTTACACAGCATGTTTCACTTAACTCTTGTTCACACAGCATGTTTTACTTAACTCTTGTTTACACAGCATGTTTCACTTAACCCTTGTTTACACAGCATGTTTCACTTAACCCTTGTTTACACAGCATGTTTAACTTAACCCTTGTTTACACAGCATGTTTCACTTAACCCTTGTTTACACAGCACGTTTCACTTAACTCTTTTTTACACAGCATGTTTCACTTAACCCTTGTTTACACAGCATGTTTCACTTAACTCTTGTTTACACAGCATGTTTTACTTAACCCTTGTTTACACAGCATGTTTTACTTAACTCTTGTTTACACAGCATGTTTCACTTAACCCTTGTTTACACAGCATGTTTAACTTAACCCTTGTTTACACAGCATGTTTCACTTAACTCTTGTTTTACACAGCATGTTTAACTTAACCATTGTTTACACAGCACGTTTTCACTTAACCCTTGTTTACACAGCACGTTTTCACTTAACTCTTTTTTACACAGCATGTTTCACTTAACCCTTGTTTACACAGCATGTTTCACTTAACCCTTGTTTACACAGCATGTTTCACTTAACCCTTGTTTACACAGCATGTTTCACTTAACTCTTGTTCACACAGCATGTTTTACTTAACCCTTGTTTACACAGCATGTTTTACTTAACTCTTGTTTACACAGCATGTTTCACTTAACCCTTGTTTACACAGCATGTTTAACTTAACCCTTGTTTACACAGCATGTTTCACTTAACTCTTGTTTACACAGCATGTTTAACTTAACCCTTGTTTACACAGCACGTTTCACTTAACTCTTGTTTACACAGCATGTTTTACTTAATTCTTGTTTACGACATACCTTATCCATGACTGGTTTATCACAGGTCCCCACCTTTTCACAATAGTGTTGTTACTTTACTGTTTATTATTTTGTTGCACATAAGTTTCTTGTTTGTTACTCAGTACTCACTCTGTCTTGAATGGACCAATGAACCATGTCAGTATTTAACTCACACAATCCTAAAACAAGAGAATTATATTTCAAACTGTAAAACAGCAACTAAAATTATGTATATTAATGCATTTTAACATGAGCCCATACTGGGGGTTTCAACCATATTCTAATTACACTAAAGAAATTTCTTTGTTTAAACAGTTTATCACATAATACAACAGCATGTAAACAATTGTAATAAGTTTTCAGCTGTAATCCATGTTTATTTTGTTCTCTACTGTTGTTGTATGTATAAGAAAAACAGTTTTAATGCCACACTCTCTGCTCCAGAGCTATCTATGTGCAGTTGTCCCCTAATTCTGAGCTGAAAGAATAGAGGGCAGCAGCTAATTAGCAGCACTAACTGTCAACTACTGTCTGATTGAAATATCGGACTTGACTATCAATCCTATAGTGCACCCAGTGTGAAGGGTGTTATTGCAGCAGCAGGATGAGAATTGTCAATACTTTGATTTGCAGCCTGCATAACTGACTTCTAGCCATGTTTGACTCATAGCTGTAAAAAACAAATATGCGTCTTATGTCGTTTGACAGTTCCATACACTGAAACATATGAATATTACAACACATGAAACAGACTAGCAGTTTCACTTGCCACTTCTGTAATTTTGTTTTGATGCATTTAAATAAAAATTAAGTCTCTATTCATGGTGCCTTATGTTTATATGTAGAAATATTTGCATGTGTATTAATACATACAAATTAGATAATAGAATTTTGTTTTCCAAAATATTAATAGTTTTGCATCATTTCAACATGCATCTTAATCAAAATATTAATAGTTTTGCATCATTTCAACATGTATCTTAATCAAAATATTAATAGTTTTGCATCATTTCAACATGTATCTTAATTTCTTCTGCATCTCCTACAAGGACACATGTACCACAACTCTTGGTTTCTCTTGACCAGCCATGCATAGTTGTCAATTTCAAGCATTCACTATTTCATAAAAAACAAACACAAAACTACATAACCTACAAAGGGTTGATATAAATTCAGAAAAAGTGTTAACTCAAACAGGGAAAGAAAAAAAACATGACAGGACGTGATCAGTGAAAACACGTGTTTACAGAAGTGATACACACAACTTGCTTTACTGCTCTTTCCTATTCAATTTAACAGACCAGCGTGACTTAATCCAACTGAACAACACCAAACATAAAGGTTTGCACTAACCATGTACGGTCACGGTTTTCATTTCCAATTTACTTTTTTTCTCAAACTGAACAATTCTAGCGATGACAGTTTGTACTTGTAATATATTCTATTAATGTTTACCATTTTCACCTTTTTATTTTCTTAAACTGAACAATACCACCACTGAAGGTTTGTACTAACAATATATTTACAAGGTTTTCAATTACAATCTCAACTTCTCTCAAACTTAAATATATCAACAATGAAAGTTTGTACTAACAATATATTTACAAGGTTTTCAATTACAATCTCAAATACATTACAAGTTGTAATGTAGTTTGAGAAAGATAAAAGACTAGTGAAGTGAGTCGTAATGTAGTTTGAGAAAGATAAAAGACTGGTGAAGTGAGTCGTAATGTAGTTTGAGAAAGATAAAAGACTGGTGAAGTGAGTCGTAATGTAGTTTGAGAAAGATAAAAGACTGGTGAAGTGAGTTGTAATGTAGTTTGAGAAAGATAAAAGACTGGTGAAGTGAGTTGTAATGTAGTTTGAGAAAGATAAAAGACTGGTGAAGTGAGTTGTAATGTAGATTGAGAAAGATAAAAGACTGGTGAAGTGAGTTGTAATGTAGTTTGAGAAAGATAAAAGACTAGTGAAGTGAGTTGTAATGTAGTTTGAGAAAGATAAAAGACTAGTGAAGTGAGTTGTAATGTAGTTTGAGAAAGATAAAAGACTGGTGAAGTGAGTTGTAATGTAGATTGAGAAAGATAAAAGACTAGTGAAGTGAGTTGTAATGTAGTTTGAGAAAGATAAAAGACTGGTGAAGTGAGTCGTAATGTAGTATGAGAAAGATACAAGACTGGTGAAGTGAGTCGTAATGTAGTATGAGAAAGATACAAGACTGGTGAAGTGAGTTGTAATGTAGATTGAGAAAGATAAAAGACTGGTGAAGTGAGTTGTAATGTAGTTTGAGAAAGATAAAAGACTGATGAAGTGAGTTGTAATGTAGATTGAGAAAGATAAAAGACTGGTGAAGTGAGTCGTAATGTAGTATGAGAAAGATAAAAGACTGGTGAAGTGAGTCGTAATGTAGTATGAGAAAGATAAAAGACTGGTGAAGTGAGTCGTAATGTAGTATGAGAAAGATAAAGACTAGTGAAGTGAATTAATAATGTAGTTTGAGAAAGATAAAAGACTGGTGAAGTGAGTTGTAATGTAGTCTGAGAAAGATAAAAGACTGGTGAAGTGAGTTGTAATGTAGTTTGAGAAAGATAAAAGACTAGTGAAGTGAGTTGTAATGTAGATTGAGAAAGATAAAAGACTAGTGAAGTGAGTAAATAATGTAGTATGAGAAAGAAGATAAAGACTAGTGAAGTGAGTTGTAATGTAGTTTGAGAAAGATAAAAGACTGGTGAAGTGAGTTGTAATGTAGATTGAGAAAGATAAAAGACTGGTGAAGTGAGTTGTAATGTAGTTTGAGAAAGATAAAGACTAGTGAAGTGAGTTGTAATGTAGATTGAAAAGATAAAAGAACTAGTGAAGTGAGTTATCGTAATGTAGTATGAGAAAAGATAAAAGACTGGTGAAGTGAGTAATAATGTAGTATGAGAAAAGATAAAAGACTGGTGAAGTGAGTTGTAATGTAGATTGAGAAAGATAAAAGACTGGTGAAGTGAGTTGTAATGTAGTTTGAGAAAAGAAAAAAGACTGGTGAAGTGAATGTCGTAATGTAGTATGAGAAAGATAAAAGACTGGTGAAGTGAGTCGTAATGTAGTATGAGAAAGATAAAAGACTGGTGAAGTGAGTTATGTAAATGTAGTATGAGAAAGATAAAAGACTGGTGAAGTGAGTAAATGTAATAGTATGAGAAAGATAAAAGACTGGTGAAGTGAGTTGTAATGTAGTTTAAGAAAGATAAAAGACTGGTGAAGTGAGTTGTAATGTAGATTGAGAAAGATAAAAGACTGGTGAAGTGAGTTGTAATGTAGATTGAGAAAGATAAAAGACTGGTGAAGTGAGTCGTAATGTAGTATAAGAAAGATAAAAGACTGGTGAAGTGAAGTAAATGTAATGTAGTATGAGAAAAAAGATAAAAGACTGGTGAAGTGAGTTGTAATGTAGATTGAGAAAGATAAAAGACTAGTGAAGTGAAGTTGTAATGTAGTTTGAGAAAAAGATAAAAGACTAGTGAAGTGAGTTGTAATGTAGTTTAAGAAAGATAAAAGACTGGTGAAGTGAGTTGTAATGTAGATTGAGAAAGATAAAAGACTGGTGAAGTGAGTCGTAATGTAGTATGAGAAAGATAAAAGACTGGTGAAGTGAGTCGTAATGTAGTATGAGAAAGATAAAAGACTGGTGAAGTGAGTTGTAATGTAGTTTAAGAAAGATAAAAGACTGGTGAAGTGAGTTGTAATGTAGTCTGAGAAAGATAAAAGACTGGTGAAGTGAGTTGTAATGTAGTTTGAGAAAGATAAAAGACTAGTGAAGTGAGTTGTAATGTAGATTGAGAAAGATAAAAGACTGGTGAAGTGAGTCGAATGTAGTTTGAGAAAGATAAAAAGACTGGTGAAGTGAGTCGTGTGTAATGTAGTTTGAGAAAGATAAAAGACTGGTGAAGTGAGTCGTAATGTAGTTTGAGAAAGATAAAAGACTGGTGAAGTGAGTTGCAATGTAGTTTGAGAAAGATAAAAGACTGGTGAAGTGAGTTGTAATGTAGTCTGAGAAAGATAAAAGACTGGTGAAGTGAGTTGTAATGTAGTTTGAGAAAGATAAAAGACTGGTGAAGTGAGTTGTAATGTAGTTTGAGAAAAATAAAAGACTGGTGAAGTGAGTTGTAATGTAGTTTGAGAAAGATAAAAGACTGGTGAAGTGAGTTGTTCATGTAGATTGAGAAAGATAAAAGACTGGTGAAGTGAGTTGTAATGTAGTTTGAGAAAGATAAAAGACTGGCAAAATGTGTTATACTTGTGTATTAAAACCTGCTTTTAATTCAATGCAATACGTTACATGTGTGTGTGTGTGTGTGTGTGTGTGTGTGTGTGTGTGTGTGTGTGTGTGGAGTATTTGTGGTTAAAGTAGCTCAAGATTCAATCTCACAGTATTAAAGTTTCACAAAGTATATAGTGGACAATCTCACAGTATTAAAGTTTCACAAAGTATATAGTGGACAATCTCACAGTATTAAAGTTTCACAAAGTATATAGTGGACAATCTCACAGTATTAAAGTTTCACGAAGTATATAGTGGACAATCTCACAGTATTAAAGTTTCACAAAGTATATAGTGGACACACAGAAATAGCATGCTTTGTATGTTAGTACTGTGCTTTCACACACTGTGTGCCACATCGTTTAGCTGTGGTAATTATCTGGTCACTCAAACATAACTTTCTATGGCAACAGTGAGTATTAAAGCTTCTTCATCAAGAGTATACTTTCAAAGTTTACAAACATCTATGCATTTAACACATGGTGTTTCATTAATGGCTCTATGTATAGACTACGAACATGAACGGCAACAAACAAAATATACTCTCATTATTAATAAACAACTGATAACTATTCTTTGATAGATTGTTTGGGCAGAGTATTCATGACAAATTTTTGTAGAATGAACAGCAACTGCCTGTTGTGGAGACACAAGTGTAGAGGACAAACTTTCAAAAGTCTTCTGTCTGAAGATGAACAGTGGAAAACCTTCAAAACATCATCCTCTATACTTGTGTCTCCACTGCCTGAAGATGAACAGTGGAAAACTTTCAAAACATCATCCTCTATACTTGTGTCTCTACTGTCTGAAGATGAACAGTGGAAAACCTTCAAAACATCATCCTCTATACTTGTGTCTCCACTGCCTGAAGATGAACAGTGGAAAACTTTCAAAACATCATCCTCTATACTTGTTTCTCCACTGCCTGAAGATGAACAGTGGAAAACCTTCAAAACATCATCCTCTATACTTGTGTCTCCACTGCCTGAAGATGAACAGTGGAAAACCTTCGAAACATCATCCTCTATACTTGTGTCTCCACTGCCTGAAGATGAACAGTGGAAAACCTTCAAAACATCGTCCTCTATACTTGTGTCTCCACTGCCTGAAGATGAACAGTGGAAAACCTTCAAAACATCATCCTCTATACTTGTGTCTCCACTGCCTGAAGATGAACAGTGGAAAACCTTCAAAACATCGTCCTCTATACTTGTGTCTCCACAACAGGCAGTTGTTATCCATTCTACAAAGTTTCATCATGTATAAAATAAATACTGTCCATATTCAGAAAACAAAATATACACAGGTGTCAGTAAACAAACATGAAATGTACTCTCCAGAATCAGTAAACAAACATGAAATGTAATATACAGAATCAGTAAACAAACATGAAATGTAATATACAGAATCAGTACACAAACATAAAATGTACTCTCCAGAATCAGTACACAAACATAAAATGTACTCTCCAGAATCAGTACACAAACATAAAATGTACTGTCCAGAATCAAGAAAAAAACAAAATATACTCTCCAAAATCAGGAAACAAACACAAAATATACTCTCCAGTGTCAGTAGACAAACACAAAATATACTTTCCAGTATCAGTAAACAAACACAAAATATACTTTCCAGAATCACAAAACAAACAAAATATACTCTGCAGAATATTTAAATTATATATCAAAATGGCTGTTACACAATTACTACCCTCTATAAAGGAACAAATCTATCATCAGAGAATATAGTTTAACATTATACAACTATTACTTGTACCATATTTATGGATGTTAAAATACACACGTAAATTACATGCAGTTTAAAACTACCAAGAATTATATGAGAGTTCACTGGTGACCTGCTTCCAAGAAAATCTGCAATTATGAAAGTCTTAACAGAACTACAAAAAACAAAAAAGATAAACTTGTGTGAAGCGCCATCTATTGCGAATTAGTAAAATCATGTATTTTTCACAAAAACCTGTTATAGAAAGAATGACATACCTCTATTTCTACAACATTTTACTTTTGAATTACAACAAAACAATTCTAGTTCCAAACAGTTTTTATAGCAAGCATCTAATTGTATTTACCAACCTCAACCAGGAACGTTATCTTTACAAAAAACTAAAAAAAACACACAAACATACACTTTAATAAATAATACATGTTCACATTTGCACTGCAAATGATAAAACGTGTTTACTAGATATGGCCACAAAGTGTAACATTCCTGTTTACCACCACAGATTAATGTATTTACATTCTATAAAAGATATTAAATATTACTTGGGGCATAAAATGTACATTATGATTAACTACTAGCAATAAAATACATGAATCAGATACAAAACTTTCTTCTGATTTTAAAATCACAATAGTGGCAATCAAAATATTATATTCGATATGTGATGTAATGTTGTAAAATTACTGGTGTTTTAAAAACAGTAAGAATTCACAGGGAATTATTGTTATTACCAACAATATTTGTATTTTATTCAATATGTAATGTAATGTTGTAAAATTACTGGTCTTTTAAAAACAGTAAGAATTCACAGGGAATTATTGTTATTACTAACAATATTTGTATTCCATTCAATATGTAATGTTATAAAATTACTGGTCTTTGAAACATGGTAAGAATTCACAGGGAATTATTGTTATTACCAACAATATTTGTATTTTATTCAATATGTAATGTAATGTATTGTAAAATTACTGGTCTTTTAAAACAGTAAGAATTCACAGGGAATTATTCTTATTACCAACAATATTTGTATTCTATTCAATATGTAATGTAATGTTGTAAAATTACTGGTCTTTTAAAAACAGTAATAACTTACAGGAAATTATTGTTATTTCCAACAATATTTGTATTCTATTCAATATGTAATGTAATGTTGTAAAATTACTGGTCTTTTAAAAACAGTAACAATTTACAGGAAATAATTGTTATTACCAACAATATTTGTATTCTATTCAATATGAAATGTAATGTACTAAAATTACTGCTGTTTTAAAAACAGTTTGAATTCACAGTAAATTACAGTTATCACTAACAATATTTGTATTCTATTCAATATGTAATGTGATGTTGTAAAATTACTGGTCTTTTAAAAACAGTAAGAATTCACAGTAAATTACAGTTATCACTAACAATATTTGTATTCTATTCAATATGTAATGTTATAAAATTACTGGTGTTTTAAAAACATTAAGAATTCACAGGGAATTATTGTTATTACTAACAATATTTGTATTCCATTCAATATGTAATGTTATAAAATTACTGGTCTTTGAAACATGGTAAGAATTCACAGGGAATTATTGTTATTACCAACAATATTTGTATTTTATTCAATATGTAATGTAATGTGTTGTAAAATTACTGGTCTTTTAAAACAGTAAGAATTCACAGGGAATTATTCTTATTACCAACAATATTTGTATTCTATTCAATATGTAATGTAATGTTGTAAAATTACTGGTCTTTTAAAAACAGTAACAATTTACAGGGAATTATTGTTATTACCAACAATATTTGTATTCTATTAAATATGTGATGTTATGTTGTAAAATTACTGGTCTTTTAAAAACAGTAATAACTTACAGGAAATTATTGTTATTACCAACAATATTTGTATTCTATTCAATATGTAATGTAATGTTGTAAAATTACTGGTCTTTTAAAAACAGTAACAATTTACAGGGAATTATTGTTATTACCAACAATATTTGTATTCTATTAAATATGTGATGTAATGTTGTAAAATTACTGGTATTTTGAAAACAGTAAGAATTCACAGGGAATTATTGTTATTACCAACAATATTTGTATTTTATTAAATATGTAATGTAATGTTGTAAAATTACTGGTCTTTTAAAAACAGTAATAACTTACAGGAAATTATTGTTATTACCAACAATATTTGTATTCTATTCAATATGTAATGTAATGTTGTAAAATTACTGGTCTTTTAAAAACAGTAACAATTTACAGGAAATAATTGTTATTACCAACAATATTTGTATTCTATTCAATATGAAATGTAATGTACTAAAATTACTGGTGTTTTAAAAACAGTAAGAATTCACAGTAAATTACAGTTATCACTAACAATATTTGTATTCTATTCAATATGTAATGTGATGTTGTAAAATTACTGGTCTTTTAAAAACAATATGAATTCACAGGGAATTATTGTTATCACCAACAATATTTGTATTCCATTCAATATGTAATGTTATAAAATTACTGGTGTTTTAAAAACAGTAAGAATTCACAGGGAATTATTGTTATTACTAACAATATTTGTATTCCATTCAATATGTAATGTAATGTTGTAAAATTACTCGTCTTTTAAAACAGTAAGAATTCACAGGGAATTATTCTTATTACCAACAATATTTGTATTCGATTCAATATGTAATGTAATGTTGTAAAATTACTGGTCTTTTAAAAACAGTAACAATTTACAGGGAATTATTGTTATTACCAACAATATTTGTATTCTATTAAATATGTGATGTAATGTTGTAAAATTACTGGTCTTTTAAAAACAGTAACAATTTACAGGAAATAATTGTTATTACCAACAATATTTGTATTCCATTCAATATGTAATGTTATAAAATTACTGGTCTTTGAAACATAGTAAGAATTCACAGGGAATTATTGTTATTACCAACAATATTTGTATTTTATTCAATATGTAATGTAATGTAATACTGATTGGAATTCTACATCAATTTAGGAGGGAAGGGAAGAGAGATCAGATAGAAAACACCATTTTAAGTTTATTCTTCACTACGTGCATGATGAAAATAGTCATAAGTACCTCTCTCCTATAAATATAGGAATAATTAAGAAATATAAAACAAGATGGCCACCACACACTAGACACTTAAAACTAGTTGTATTTTATTGTACCTTATTTTATTCATTTTGTTTTTCATTGTTTTTTCTTCTTCTTTCTTTTATTATTAAAATTTCACCAATAAATATATATGAAAAAAAAGATTACATACATAAAAGTGAAAAAAAAACACAAGAAAAGGAATAGAAATGTTGAAAAAAAAAAAAAAAAGGTAAATGAACATTATACATGGACACTGTCCTGAAAAGAACCCAAGTACTGAGAAATACTCTGGTCCTAAGTCTACCCAATAACACACTCCAACGAGTACATGACATGAAAGTTAGGGATGGAGGAATAGGTCTCGTGCACCTGACCCTCCTGGGTATTCAAAAATTAACCTTCCCAAATACCCACACAGAAGAAGCAAAGCAAAGTCAGGCACCCTAACCACCTGCTATGCCAGGCCCAGGAAAGCTTTAGAGCTGGTTAAAAAACAAATTTGGAAATACTAGTGAGCTTGCAAGAAACTAGCTGCTTATGCTAAAACAAACAGCATGAATTTTTAAAGTATGTTAAAAATAAGAAAAATGTTAAGACTGGGAGAGAACACCAATAAATACGGATCACAAAGATTATGTTCAAATCTATGAACTGTCTGAGTTTTTTAAGGTTTTTTTGTTAGAGGTGAAAGTGTTCCTGTTCCCAAGTATTCTGTGGGAAATATTGGAACTGATATGAACTGTGTATAAAGTAATCTTCAGTGGTCAGTATACAGATTGAGAAATTAAAAATGGATAAAGCAACAAGGTCAGACAAGCTTTTCTTCTGGTGAAACATCAGCCATGTGGAGCTGTGTTTTTCATTTGTGGTAGGTCAATAGACAGTGGACACATGTCTAAATATCTGAGAATTGCTAATGCTACTCCATTTTTAAAGTTGCCTAGAAAATTATAGGCTTGTTAGTCTTACTTCAAAGTTAGAAAATATCTTGGAGTCTGATAAAGAAATCTTTATAAAATTATACACACAGTAGTTATAGTTCTCTTATTCTGTTCTACAATTTAGTTCATATGCTTGGACAACCAGTTTTACCTCATGTTTGAGGCTGTTCAATCTTGTTGTCATATGTTTGGTTGTACAGATAATTCAGAAATACATAAAAACAAAATTTCTGTACTTTTAAAAATATTTAGGTTTTGTAATAAATAGTTTACAGATAACATCGATATGCAAACTGTTTATGTGAACCAACATGTGTTTCTTAATCTTTTCACTATTGTAACACGGTACATTGTGTTGATGCTAAAAACACTAAAGTGTTAAACTGGTACTGAAAGTACTCTGTCATGTTCCTAGGGGATATTCTGTGCTCCATATACAAATAAATGATGTATCATGTTCAGACTTCTTAAAATATCTTTATCACTAAAAATGATCTCCCACTGTAACAGAGGTTTACATAACAGTTAAAAAGGGTCATTATTACAATGACTTTAGTTTTGTATGTTACACAGGTATTAGAAAAACCCTATACTTTACATCAAACTGATATTAAACCATTACCTAACACTAGAAGTCTATACTTGATACAACAGTTATTAATATGTCTACGTGTGGCTATATAATATCAAATATACTAAAATACTCGTTTATACATTAATGCATAAAATTATTTTGAATATTACTTTCGCTTAATTGTGCCTTCATGGGATTACATGTATAGTGTTAACTTTATAAAATTAAATCTAAAATAATAGATGGGCTTATAATTATAAAGTATTGCAAACCGTTCAAAAGTACTTGTTTCACGATATTAATTACGCAAATTAGGCTACAAGTTACAAACTATTTGACTCGCAAGGTAAGCATGCATAAATTAGTGGTAGTGGTACTAATGTTACATATTGTCAGTGAAAGTGTATATAGATGCCTGACAACAAAAAACATTCTGTTCCGGGAACGATTCTTTTTTTAATTCTCTCGATGTATGTAATATCAACCCTATCACTTACCTGTGTTTTTGTAGTGAGTTGAATTACTGCCTTTCGAAAGTTCAGTTTTGTGTCCGTGTTTCCCATCCCAATTCTCCATAAAGAAGATACACTCTTCCTTCGCGCATAGCCAACGCGTCAAACATACAGCTGTCACAACAAAGCGTCATCTAATACAAATAATAGTAATGGATGTTTGACTGATAACTGAAATATAATTTCAAGAGAAAATTTCTGTTCTTGCTTATATTTATTATATTTAATTTATCATGGCAAAAAGATAATAAATCATCTTAGAAAATTTCATTATTATTCCACTAAAAGAAAAATACACTATGTACTTAATATAGCACGATATCTTACTCATTTAACGTCTTATATAATAGTGTCGTAAACACATTTCAATCATTAAATATAAAATGGGGCCCAGCATGACCAAGCGCGTAAGGCGCGCGACTCGTAATCAGAGGGTCGCGGGTTCGCGCCCGCGTCGCGCTAAACATTCTCGCCCTCCCAGCCGTGGGGGCGTTATAATATGAAGGTCAATCCCACTTTTCGTTGGTAAAAGAATAGCCCAAGAGTTGGCGGTGGGTGGTGATGACTAGCTGCCTTCCCTTACACTGCTAAATTAGAGACGGCTAGCACAGATAGCCCTCGAGTAGTTTTGTGCGAAATTCCAAAACAAACAAATATAAAATGACTAGATACTTTGGCTCTAGTTTTATAAAATGTAAAAATACTATTTTTTTTTCGGCTAAAGTCGTCAGATGTTTAAATGTTGTAAATGTCCTAGAATGCTGAGATCTTACTTTATGTTTAGGGCTTCAATATCATTTCAGAATCAGAAGATCATTATTATGTTGAGATACCAGTTTAACTTGTTATGACTAAACAAGTTATAAAGTCTAGTTGATAAAAAGAAATATTACTGTTTATGATTTTGATAATGTACCCTTCTGGGACAGCAGTAACTCTAAGGATTTACAAGATTAAAATCACGAGTTCGATTTCCTTCGAAGTGGCTGTGCTATAAAAAAAAAAAAACAAAACATAAAGTGATAAATTCAAGCGCTGTCTTCTATCGGTCATTTTGGGCATTATAACTAGAATCCCAATATGTTGTCTTTAGTAAGAGATAGTTGACTGAGCTTCTGCTCTGGAAAGAGTATATGTGTAGAAGCTGACTAAGTTGAGTGTTTGTGTTTGAATTTCGCACAAAGCTACTCGAGGGCTATCTGTGCTAGCCGTCACTAATTTAGCAATGTAAGACCACCAACTCTTGCACTACTCTTTTACCAAATAATAATGGGATTGATCAGACATTATAACGTCCTCACGGTTGAAAGGGTGAGCATGTTTTGTGCAACGGGAATTGGAACCTGCAACCCTAATATTACGAGTGGAGCGTCTTAACCACATGGTCACGTCGGACCTAACTTGTATGAAACAACAGTGCTTTCTGCGCGGCAAGCAAGCTCGTCTTTTTAAAATTCTTCCAGCCATATATAGATCTGAGGATAAGCTGTAGAGATCCTGATGAATAATAAAATCCAATCCAGTATCCGCGCGCCCTACGCTTGGTATTGCTGATACAAGTAATTCGTGATATAATAAAATTCAATATCTGTGTCCGTCATGTAACTCCTAAATCGCTGGTTGCACCTACTTCAAAATAGACCTCTTTTCGGCCCCGAGGTATGTCTGTACACAGGTAAAACTTTTCGCCCCACGACCTTGGAAAACCCGTAGATTTCAACAAGACCTCGTCTCCTATACTGTTGGACTTACCATCCCTTAAATTGTGCCAAACGAATCGTTTTGATCCAGAGGTTTACACAATGGTAATACCTTTCACCTAACTCCTTAGGGAACATGGTTATTTCGTGAAAACAGTTTCAAATGAAATCCCCGAAAATGAACCTCAACTTTGGCATTGGTTTATATAAATAATTTGGCCTACTAATGATTGTTCGTAACTTGATTAAAGAAATAAAATCCGCATAACAACGACCTGTAAATGTCAGCCACAGGTTCAGGGTCCGTTAGTTTATAATAAGTGATAAGAAATATGTAGATATTGCGATCTGAAAAGCTAATTTTTATCCTACCATTGTACTTATTGTATTTAAGCCAAAACGTTTTGATAGTCTAATATCATAAATCAAAAATGTTTTATTTATTTTATCTTCTGTTGATAACAGTAGCTTGCTACGTAATTGGGGGACATGATGGGTAATATCTGAAAGACAACTTCCTGTCTTTGTAACATATTACCTCAAGTAAAATTTTGCCTTAAAATGAAGGTTAATGGTTTATTGCTATTTTTATTGTGTAGTTAAATAGAAGATACTAAGCGTCCTCTCGCGCATTATTTTCGTTAGTTTGTAATTTAGTGTTAACATCTGAATATCACGATTCAGTACGAGGTATTTGAGGTCGTATAGACGTTGTGAGGATGGGAGATGATTATTCGATTGAAAAGCTTTTAGGTACGTAATTAATATATAATATATATAAATCAATTTATCGCTTTATTATTACGAAACAGATCTCAAATATTTAACGATTTCTGACGAACCTGAAATAGGAGCAGGATCAAACGAAAATAATACGGAGAATAATTAATAGTAATACCAATAAGGCTTAGTGTACCGGTATATATTTTGTAATGATTTTGCCATTTTAATATACTTTTACGTTTTAATCAGGAACTTACAAAGAGTACCGACTACAATATTGTTTTTAGTAATCACCTAAATAGAAACAAAAAACACCTTTTAACTTTTGAAATTTAACATATTGTGGACCGCTTTTTAGTCAAGTTTAAGTTATCAAGAGAACTAGTTAGTTGTAAATTGAACATTTTGCGGTACGAACTCCAACTTTTAATGTGCTTTTAATTTTTTTTCTTTTTTCATGACGTAATCCTCGAAACTTTACACGTTTCGTTTACATTTAAAGATGTACATTAAATTCAAATTAAAATTAAATAATTTAATTTAGAATTTAACTTTTAAACAGTTTTACTATCTTTTAAATTTGAGAATGTGAGGTCTACTGTTTAAATTCCTACTAAATTGTGTATATTATGCTAGTTTAATGAAATACATTTGTTACTGTTACAATAATTGTACCACAGAGAGTAGTTTATAACTCATATATCTGCTGTATAACAATAAAGTGAATTACAATAGTATAATAAAAGATTGTTGAATGTTTAATAATGTTGTTTATAAATTGTAATAACTTAATAATTGTGGTTCCTCCATGGAATAATAACAGATAAGAAGGAGAAGAAGAAAATAAAACATTTCTCGTTTTGCTAGAGTTTTCTGATTTTAAAGATGTGTGAGATGTAAAATGTCATATAAAGCCTTTGTCTAGGACATAATAGATGCAACAAATCTGTGGAATATTTCTGTATTTTATGCAATAATTGGAACCCTTGGTGAGAATTGTGGCATACATTATTATTAGAAAATAAATAATTCTTCATTTGTAAAAGATATTTGACATCAAGACAACTCATTTGTTTTCTTCAATTCTCTAGCTGACTAGTTGGAGTTTTGTATTTACTCTAGAGTTAAAACACTGTTTTGAAATAATAAATTACATTTAACCAACTAATGTGTAGAAGATCATTTCATATTACAATAATAATAATAATAACATTACTTTTTTAAGTTTACAAAATATTATGAATCTCTTTTGTCAGAAACATATGTTTGTGTACATAAATGTTGAATTTGATATTGATATATCACATTCAGTATATCACTTATTTGAGTGCATACTACAATGTCTACTTTATCATTATGATTGTTCATCCAGATAACCATATTTCATACTTAAAGTTGAATGGCTTGGCATGGCCAGGTGGATAAGGCACTTGACTCATAATCTAAGGGTCATGGGTTTAATTCTCTGTCACACCAAACATACTTGCCCTTTCAGCCATGGAGGCATTATAATGTGATGATTAATCTCACTCTTTGTTGGTAAAAGAGTAGCTTAAGAATTGGCAGTGGGTGGTGATGACTAGCTGCCTTCCCTCTAGTCTCATACTGCAAAATTAGGGATGGCTAGCGTGGTATAGCTCTCATGTAGCTTTGTGTGAAATTCAAAAATAAACAAATTCTAAGTTGAAGAATACAAGGTTTAACAAAGCTTTAAGTGTGACTGTTCATAAAATTTTTCTGTAGAAAAGTATTACTAATAATTGTGGACACCAGATGGAACTAATACAGTATGATTATTTATCTGAAATAGCTGTATGATCCTTTGTTAAAGTATTAACACAGATAAACAACATGAATAAGGTAAATATAAGAAACGATATTGTTGCTTGGTAGGTAGGGCAAATATGATTTTGAATTGTATCTACACAGTTATTGCTTTTTTAATGCAACTGCTGACAATACAGGAAGGTGATCCGAGCTAATATGTTTTTTGAGAATGTGGGTGGACTAGCATGAGCATGATTCTAACTGTATACTTTTTTTGGTGACAATTGTCAATACCCTTTTGGCTTGTTTGATAAAGTGTGTATAAAACAGGCAGACAACTAGCTACTGGGTCAGTACTGTCGACTGGGCTCCATCGTCATAAGGTTAATGCTGTGGCTAGAAGGTTGCAAGAGTTTGGACCCATAATAACTTATCTTGAATCTGAAAGTTCTGATAAAGAGTTTCATTTGGACTAGTAATGCAGTATACAATTAGGCACAGACAGAAGTCCTGGACCAACTAAACTGATAGGTTACTTTTACAGTATTAAGCTTCTAATGGAGATTTATATACTAAAATGTAAGGAGAACTTGGCTTAATTTTATAAGAAATCTTCCTCATGTTACTGTAAAAGGATTAAACAATTTGGAACAAAAGTTGTGTCTGTTAATGGTCTTAGAGCAGCACAAGAATTATTAAATGAGATGGGGTCTTTAACAGAAAGAATGTTCACTATAATCCTGTATCTTCTCAGAAATTGGCAGGCTTTTATGAAATGTGTGATTATGTTGTACACAAAAAAAATCACATTTTACAAACATGTTTGAACTAAAGATATAATGATGTCAACCTGATTCAGATTATGATGATACATTTATCCAACATCAGCATGATAATGATGAAATAGAAAGTTACCAAGGAAACAGAGGAACAGGGAGTTTGAAGTTTATAATAAAACAACAACATATAAAAGTAGAAATGTAAAGGAACGTTCTTTGTTTTTGAGAGCAAAAAATTATATGTTGTCTTGGATGTCCATTCAGATGTTAATGAAATACACTTGTTATTTCCTGTGTCACAATGTTTTGTTTCAGATGTTAATGAAATACACTTGTTATTTCCTGTGTTACAATGTTTTGTTTCACATGTGAATGAAATACACTTGTTATTTCCTGTGTTACAATGTTTTGTTTCAGATGTTAATGAAATACACTTGTTATTTCCTGTGTCACAATGTTTTGTTTCAGATGTTAATGAAATACACTTGTTATTTCCTGTGTTACAATGTTTTGTTTCAGATGTTAATGAAATACACTTGTTATTTCCTGTGTCACAATGTTTTGTTTCAGATGTTAATGAAATACACTTGTTATTTCCTGTGTCACAATGTTTTGTTTCACATGTGAATGAAATACACTTGTTATTTCCTGTGTTACAATGTTTTGTATTTTTAAACTCATCTTGATTGCTTTGTTACTTTTTTTAATCATATACTTTAGTTATTGGAATATACATATTTTTGGACAAGTTTACAATGAAAACAGCAGTAAACCTTTTGTTTTAACAAGTGGAAGTTAAACAACCATCTTGGAAGTTGTTTAAAAGTCAGTTTAAGTTATTTTTCTAGTTTTGGGCTACTTTGGGTCAAGTCTAAATGATACAATAATCGTAGGTGAAAAATTAGTACTACAATATTTCACAATGTTAAAATTCTTCACCACATTAGGGATTTTGACTTGGTTAAGTCACAAATTTGAGGAAAATATACAATAATCTTGTAACATAAAAACTTAAGTCACTTTTATTTGGAAAAGTGAGGCATAATATTTTTCATCAAACATTTTCTTTAACTTGTATTTCTTTATGTTTTGTTTTTTCCAATAATTGTTTTTATTTTAATAGCAAAAGCCACTAATCCTCTGGATCCTCAGCCTGATAAAGAAGCTGTTAAAGAATTCTGCAGCCAAATCAGCAAGGAAGATGATGGATACCAAACAGCACTGCGGTTTCTGGCTCATAAGATCCAGTCTCCTCAGGAAGGAGAAGCACTGCATTCACTCCTGGTATAACTGGTTTTCTCTGTTACTTAATTCATTGTACAATAAGCAGTGTCTTCTCTTTTGTTATAACTGGTTTTCTCTGTTACTTAATTCATTGTACAATAAGCAGTGTCTTCTCTTTTGTTATAACTGGTTTTCTCTGTTACTTAATTCATTGTACAATAAGCAGTGTCTTCTCTTTTGTTATAACTGGTTTTCTCTGTTACTTAATTCATTGTACAATAAGCAGTGTCTTCTCTTTTTGTTATAACTGGTTTTCTCTGTTACTTAATTCATTGTACAATAAGCAGTGTCTTCTCTTTTGTTATAACTGGTTTTCTCTGTTACTTAATTCATTGTACAATGTAATTTTACTTTACTCTTTCCTTCTCACAAGATGGTCCTGTCAACAATAAGCAGTGTCTTCTCTTTTGTTATAACTGGTTTTCTCTGTTACTTAATTCATTGTACAATGTAATTTTACTTTACTCTTTCCTTCTCACAAGATGGTCCTGTCAACAATAAGCAGTGTCTTCTCTTTTTTTTATAACTGGTTTTCTCTGTTACTTAATTCATTGTACAATGTAATTTTACTTTACTCTTTCCTTCTCACAAGATGGTCCTGTCAACAATAAGCAGTGTCTTCTCTTTTGTTATAACTAGTTTTCTCTGTTACTTAATTCATTGTACAATGTAATTTTACTTTACTCTTTCCTTCTCACAAGATGGTCCTGTCAACAATAAGCAGTGTCTTCTCTTTTGTTATAACTGGTTTTCTCTGTTACTTAATTCATTGTACAATGTAATTTTACTTTACTCTTTCCTTCTCACAAGATGGTCCTGTCAACAATAAGCAGTGTCTTCTCTTTTGTTATAACTGGTTTTCTCTGTTACTTAATTCATTGTACAATGTAATTTTACTTTACTCTTTCCTTCTCACAAGATGGTCCTGTCAACAATAAGCAGTGTCTTCTCTTTTGTTATAACTAGTTTTCTCTGTTACTTAATTCATTGTACAATGTAATTTTACTTTACTCTTTCCTTCTCACAAGATGGTCCTGTCAACAATAAGCAGTGTCTTCTCTTTTGTTATAACTGGTTTTCTCTGTTACTTAATTCATTGTACAATGTAATTTTACTTTACTCTTTCCTTCTCACAAGATGGTCCTGTCAACAATAAGCAGTGTCTTCTCTTTTGTTATAACTGGTTTTCTCTGTTACTTAATTCATTGTACAATGTAATTTTACTTTACTCTTTCCTTCTCACAAGATGGTCCTGTCAACAATAAGCAGTGTCTTCTCTTTTGTTATAACTGGTTTTCTCTGTTACTTAATTCATTGTACAATGTAATTTTACTTTTACTCTTTCCTTCTCACAAGATGGTCCTGTCAACAATAAGCAGTGTCTTCTCTTTTGTTATAACTGGTTTTCTCTGTTACTTAATTCATTGTACAATGTAATTTTACTTTACTCTTTCCTTCTCACTCTTTCCTTCTCACAAGATGGTCCTGTCAACAATAAGCAGTGTCTTCTCTTTTTTATAACTGGTTTTCTCTGTTACTTAATTCATTGTACAATGTAATTTTACTTTACTCTTTCCTTCTCACAAGATGGTCCTGTCAACAATAAGCAGTGTCTTCTCTTTTTTATATAACTGGTTTTCTCTGTTACTTAATTCATTGTACAATGTAATTTTACTTTACTCTTTCCTTCTCACAAGATGGTCCTGTCAACAATAAGCAGTGTCTTCTCTTTTGTTATAACTGGTTTTCTCTGTTACTTAATTCATTGTACAATGTAATTTTACTTTACTCTTTCCTTCTCACAAGATGGTCCTGTCAACAATAAGCAGTCTTCTCTTTTGTTATAACTGGTTTTCTCTGTTACTTAATTCATTGTACAATGTAATTTTACTTCACTCTTTCCTTCTCACAAGATGGTCCTGTCAACAATAAGCAGTGTCTTCTCTTTTGTTATAACTGGTTTTCTCTGTTACTTAATTCATTGTACAATGTAATTTTACTTTACTCTTTCCTTCTCACAAGATGGTCCTGTCAACAATAAGCAGTGTCTTCTCTTTTTGTTATAACTGGTTTTCTCTGTTACTTAATTCATTGTACAATGTAATTTTACTTCACTCTTTCCTTCTCACAAGATGGTCCTGTCAACAATAAGCAGTGTCTTCTCTTTTTTTTATAACTGGTTTTCTCTGTTACTTAATTCATTGTACAATGTAATTTTACTTTACTCTTTCCTTCTCACAAGATGGTCCTGTCAACAATAAGCAGTGTCTTCTCTTTTGTTATAACTGGTTTTCTCTGTTACTTAATTCATTGTACAATGTAATTTTACTTCACTCTTTCCTTCTCACAAGATGGTCCTGTCAACAATAAGCAGTGTCTTCTCTTTTGTTATAACTGGTTTTCTCTGTTACTTAATTCATTGTACAATGTAATTTTACTTTACTCTTTCCTTCTCACAAGATGGTCCTGTCAACAATAAGCAGTCTTCTCTTTTGTTATAACTGGTTTTCTCTGTTACTTAATTCATTGTACAATGTAATTTTACTTTACTCTTTCCTTCTCACAAGATGGTCCTGTCAACAATAAGCAGTGTCTTCTCTTTTGTTATAACTGGTTTTCTCTGTTACTTAATTCATTGTACAATGTAATTTTACTTTACTCTTTCCTTCTCACAAGATGGTCCTGTCAACAATAAGCAGTGTCTTCTCTTTTGTTATAACTGGTTTTCTCTGTTACTTAATTCATTGTACAATGTAATTTTACTTTTACTCTTTCCTTCTCACAAGATGGTCCTGTCAACAATAAGCAGTGTCTTCTTTTTTTGTTATAACTGGTTTTCTCTGTTACTTAATTCATTGTACAATGTAATTTTACTTTACTCTTTCCTTCTCACAAGATGGTCCTGTCAACAATAAGCAGTGTCTTCTTTTTTTGTTATAACTGGTTTTCTCTGTTACTTAATTCATTGTACAATGTAATTTTACTTTACTCTTTCCTTCTCACAAGATGGTCCTGTCAACAATAAGCAGTGTCTTCTCTTTTTTTTATAACTGGTTTTCTCTGTTACTTAATTCATTGTACAATGTAATTTTACTTTACTCTTTCCTTCTCACAAGATGGTCCTGTCAACAATAAGCAGTGTCTTCTCTTTTTGTTATAACTGGTTTTCTCTGTTACTTAATTCATTGTACAATGTAATTTTACTTTACTCTTTCCTTCTCACAAGATGGTCCTGTCAACAATAAGCAGTGTCTCTCTTTTTGTTATAACTGGTTTTCTCTGTTACTTAATTCATTGTACAATGTAATTTTACTTTACTCTTTCCTTCTCACAAGATGGTCCTGTCAACAATAAGCAGTCTTCTCTTTTGTTATAACTGGTTTTCTCTGTTACTTAATTCATTGTACAATGTAATTTTACTTTACTCTTTCCTTCTCACAAGATGGTCCTGTCAACAATAAGCAGTGTCTTCTCTTTTGTTATAACTGGTTTTCTCTGTTACTTAATTCATTGTACAATGTAATTTTACTTTACTCTTTCCTTCTCACAAGATGGTCCTGTCAACAATAAGCAGTGTCTTCTCTTTTGTTATAACTGGTTTTCTCTGTTACTTAATTCATTGTACAATGTAATTTTACTTTACTCTTTCCTTCTCACAAGATGGTCCTGTCAACAATAAGCAGTGTCTTCTCTTTTGTTATAACTAGTTTTCTCTGTTACTTAATTCATTGTACAATGTAATTTTACTTTACTCTTTCCTTCTCACAAGATGGTCCTGTCAACAATAAGCAGTGTCTTCTCTTTTGTTATAACTGGTTTTCTCTGTTACTTAATTCATTGTACAATGTAATTTTACTTCACTCTTTCCTTCTCACAAGATGGTCCTGTCAACAATAAGCAGTGTCTTCTCTTTTGTTATAACTGGTTTTCTCTGTTACTTAATTCATTGTACAATGTAATTTTACTTTACTCTTTCCTTCTCACAAGATGGTCCTGTCAACAATAAGCAGTGTCTTCTCTTTTGTTATAACTGGTTTTCTCTGTTACTTAATTCATTGTACAATGTAATTTTACTTTACTCTTTCCTTCTCACAAGATGGTCCTGTCAACAATAAGCAGTGTCTTCTCTTTTGTTATAACTGGTTTTCTCTGTTACTTAATTCATTGTACAATGTAATTTTACTTTACTCTTTCCTTCTCACAAGATGGTCCTGTCAACAATAAGCAGTGTCTTCTCTTTTGTTATAACTGGTTTTCTCTGTTACTTAATTCATTGTACAATGTAATTTTACTTTACTCTTTCCTTCTCACAAGATGGTCCTGTCAACAATAAGCAGTGTCTTCTCTTTTGTTATAACTGGTTTTCTCTGTTACTTAATTCATTGTACAATGTAATTTTACTTTACTCTTTCCTTCTCACAAGATGGTCCTGTCAACAATAAGCAGTGTCTTCTCTTTTGTTATAACTGGTTTTCTCTGTTACTTAATTCATTGTACAATGTAATTTTACTTTACTCTTTCCTTCTCACAAGATGGTCCTGTCAACAATAAGCAGTGTCTTCTCTTTTGTTATAACTGGTTTTCTCTGTTACTTAATTCATTGTACAATGTAATTTTACTTTACTCTTTCCTTCTCACAAGATGGTCCTGTCAACAATAAGCAGTGTCTTCTCTTTTGTTATAACTGGTTTTCTCTGTTACTTAATTCATTGTACAATGTAATTTTACTTTACTCTTTCCTTCTCACAAGATGGTCCTGTCAACAATAAGCAGTGTCTTCTCTTTTTGTTATAACTGGTTTTCTCTGTTACTTAATTCATTGTACAATGTAATTTTACTTCACTCTTTCCTTCTCACAAGATGGTCCTGTCAACAATAAGCAGTGTCTTCTCTTTTTTTATAACTGGTTTTCTCTGTTACTTAATTCATTGTACAATGTAATTTTACTTTACTCTTTCCTTCTCACAAGATGGTCCTGTCAACAATAAGCAGTGTCTTCTCTTTTGTTATAACTGGTTTTCTCTGTTACTTAATTCATTGTACAATGTAATTTTACTTTACTCTTTCCTTCTCACAAGATGGTCCTGTCAACAATAAGCAGTGTCTTCTCTTTTGTTATAACTGGTTTTCTCTGTTACTTAATTCATTGTACAATGTAATTTTACTTTACTCTTTCCTTCTCACAAGATGGTCCTGTCAACAATAAGCAGTGTCTTCTCTTTTTGTTATAACTAGTTTTCTCTGTTACTTAATTCATTGTACAATGTAATTTTACTTTACTCTTTCCTTCTCACAAGATGGTCCTGTCAACAATAAGCAGTGTCTTCTCTTTTGTTATAACTGGTTTTCTCTGTTACTTAATTCATTGTACAATGTAATTTTACTTTACTCTTTCCTTCTCACAAGATGGTCCTGTCAACAATAAGCAGTGTCTTCTCTTTTGTTATAACTGGTTTTCTCTGTTACTTAATTCATTGTACAATGTAATTTTACTTTACTCTTTCCTTCTCACAAGATGGTCCTGTCAACAATAAGCAGTGTCTTCTCTTTGTTATAACTGGTTTTCTCTGTTACTTAATTCATTGTACAATGTAATTTTACTTTACTCTTTCCTTCTCACAAGATGGTCCTGTCAACAATAAGCAGTGTCTTCTCTTTTGTTATAACTGGTTTTCTCTGTTACTTAATTCATTGTACAATGTAATTTTACTTTACTCTTTCCTTCTCACAAGATGGTCCTGTCAACAATAAGCAGTGTCTTCTCTTTTGTTATAACTAGTTTTCTCTGTTAGTCCATCAGTTGCATAATGTTTTACGTCATGGTTTCTTGCTCACGAGTTACGTTCTCTTCAGAAATGAGAAACACTACAATAAAGTTTGGTATAATTTATTTTCTCTTTCACTGTGATTTTAAAGTTATATTACTAAATGACTGTTATTATTGAATGAATGAATATAAATAACAATTTCTTGTATGAAGCAAAAAATATGCTGTTAAAAAAATAGACCTAACTTGACTGTCTTGGATTATTTTAGAAGTCTGTGTGATTATTTGAAAGTGTTTCTGTCAGGTAAAATTTTAAATAAGAAAAACATTTAAATTAGTAAATCTAAAACTTGTAAATAAAAATTCACACTCTTAATACAACCTATTTTATTAAAACTACAACAGTGATCAACTAAGAACTAAATGTTTCTGAACCACTGGCTATCTTAATGAATTATCACCCCAGGTGACACAGCAATACGTCTTTAGATTTACAATACTAGAAAGGTGGTTTTCGATACCTGTGGTGTGAAGAGCATAGATAGCCCATTGTGTAGCTTTGTCCTTCAAACTTAAATTGTTTACTACATGTTGTGATTAATATCTAACAGGCATCTTAGAATATTCAAGAGAGAAATCTAAACCACTCTGGTAAAATTTATTGTGTTTTAGATATTAAAAGTATCAGTAATGACTAATAACTATTTTTAAAAATGTAAGATTAACTCCATGCACATGATTGAAACTATAAAATTTGTTAGTGTGGTATCTTTAGTAACATTGTGATAGAATCTATTCTGTACTGAAGGACATCTTCAGTTAATGAAGTTACGTTACATTTAAGACGTTTTGATGATGATGTAGTCCGTGTTACTCTTCTTGGCTCTCAAGAATAAATATAATACGTTAACTGTTATGTCATCAAACTGACTTTTGGGTGATGATAAAGCTATGTTATTTTTCTCGGCTCTCTTGGGTTAATTGTGAAATTGACTTGTTTAGAGATTTTAATGTTCAGTGTTTTTGATTGACTCATGTTGATTACGAATCTGACTGGTTTAGAGATGAAGTGTTCACAGTGTTTATGATTGGCTTGTGTTGATTATGAATATGACTGGTTTAGGAGAAGTGTTCATTCAGTAATTTGAAATGCAGAATATTTTAATTATTGTTGTGTATTACTATATTACCATACTAACAGTAATATGAAGTTATCATTGTTATCTAATATCTCAATCACAACCACATTGTTACACTAACTAGCTGGTAATATGAAGTTATTGTTATCTCATATCTCAATCACAACCACATTGTTACACTAGCTAGATGGTAATATGAAGTTATTGTTATCTCGTATCTCAATCACAACCACATTGTTACACTAACTAGATGGTAATATGAAGTTATTGTTATCTTGTATCTCAATCACAACCACGTTGTTACACTAACTAGTTGGTAATATGAAGTTATTGTTATCTCGTATCTCAATCACAACCACGTTGTTACACTAACTAGATGGTAATATGAAGTTATTGTTATCTCAGATCTCAATCACAACCACATTGTTACACTAACTAGATGGTAATATGAAGTTATTGTTATCTCGTATCTCAATCACAACCACGTTGTTACACTAACTAGATGGTAATATGAAGTTATTGTTATCTCGTATCTCAATCACAACCACGTTGTTACACTAACTAGATGGTAATATGAAGTTATTGTTATCTCGTATCTCAATCACAACCACGTTGTTACACTAACTAGATGGTAATATGAAGTTATTGTTGTCTCGTATCTCAATCACAACCACGTTGTTACACTAACTAGCTGGTAATATGAAGTTATTGTTATCTCGTATCTCAATCACAACCACATTGTTACCTTAACTAGATGGTAATATGAAGTTATTGTTAAATTCCGGCTTATAAGTCGAAAATTTAACACCAAATTTCAAGTTTAAAAATCCATCCTCGACTTATATGGCGGTGACGTTTTTCATGACATGAATTCTAGTAAATTCAGATTCGAGAAAACCATTGCAAATCAAAATTATATGATATGACATATAGGTATTTATTTAGAAAATAGTAAAATACTAGTAATCCTACTCAATATGAGATCGATCAAACACAAAGTCCCATTCCTCACCATTCAAATGGTCATCGTAAGGATCCTCTTCTGGAATAATGTCATGCTCCACTGGTGATGAGGGGATATCGTCATCCTCTTCCCATAACGTATCATCCTCCGTACCGTCCATCGCATTGGTAATTGAGCATTTTTGAATGAGTTGACAACGATTTTAGATCAATAGAGTCCCAGGAATTTTTTACCCACTGACACACTGTAGGCAAAGATGCAGCACGCATATTTCCGGCGGCAGTGTAAGTTTTTTGACCCGATGCTATCCACTCATTCCACTTGGTGCGCATAGAATCCTTAAATGGTTTATTTAACGATACATCCAGAGGTTGCAGTACAGATGTTAATCCACCTGGAATCACAGCCATATCTGTTTTTTTCGATTTTAATGCTTTTTTTCAGTAGTATCCGTTAAATGTGACTTGAACATGTCCCACACTAACAACGATTTGGGTTTAAGCATGGCGCCTGGCCGACGGGCCCACACTTCATTAATCCATTTGACACATCCACTATTGTCCATCCATCCTTTTCTTGTACATGAACCACGACTCCTAACGGAAACTTGTCTTTGGCATCGTTTTCTTTTAAATATTATCATAGGCGGCAGTTTCGTTCCATCGGCGAGGCAGGCCAATACAACGGTGAAATGTTGTTTTTTAGTGCCCTGTGGTCTTCACCAGAACTGTCTTTTCTCCTTTTTTTAATTGTAGTGTTGCCGACGACATCAAAAAAACATGGGCGTTTCGTCCATATTTCCAATGTGAGCCATATCGTATTCATTTCGTTTACTTTGATTGATGACGAAGGTCTGGAATTGCGTGATCTTGTAGCTCAAATCTTTCGGTAGCTGTTGAGCAATTTTTGTCTTTTGACGAATGACCAGATCATGACGATGCATAAAACGAGAACACCAACTGACTGTTGCCTTAAAATCCATGCTGTCTTCTTTATTCTTAGCTGCCCATTGTAAAGCATTCAGTCGGGATAAGGGCTCTTGTTACGATTCTGCCACATTGACGTTCAGATAACACCCATGTCGCTACTTCCTTCTCTAATCTTGGCCATTTTTCTTGATTTTGACCACGATTCGCACATTTGGTTAAGGGCAATTCTTTGATAGTGTTTTCTGCCTTCCTCCAATCTCTGACCAATTTTTCACTTATGCAATAGTGCCGACCTGCTGCGCTGTTGCTACTGTCTTTGGCTGCTTGAACGACTTTTATCTTGAATGCTGCATCATATTTCATCCTTCTTCGTGGTTGACTGGACATCTTGCTTTAACGATTTATAATTATTTAAAAATTTGTCACTGAAATTTGTAACTGACATTTTGAAACTGGAAATTGAAACTGGATAGACAGTTAAAATTCATTCAGAGTCGATTGGTCAGCTAATTTCCTAGCTAAGCATAGCAAGGTTAGACACACCAGATAAAAGAAAATCAATAAATTTGTCTAGACAGGAATACCGTAAGGTGCATAAGCGTGACACTTCTTCTTTTAGTGAAAGCCTTATTTGTCGAAGCAAGCATGTCATGTTGGCCAATCAACGCAGATTTCTCACTTTACTTTGGCAAACGAAATGTCACGTGAGTGAAAGCGCGGCGAAGTGCACGAATGAGTCAGCAAAAATGAATTCTCAGAACACGTAGTGATAGAACTTTTGCTCTCTATTGTAAAGTGCAAATTTGTCATTTTTATGCCGACCAGAGGCGAGGCGTAGCTAGTCACAGCGGATAATAAGAATTCTTGAAAATGGCGCCGTCTAACAAAGTCTGCTGATGACGCAGTTGATTATTGAATATCACTTCCTTAGCTACACCTCGCTGCTGATGCCGACTGAAATATTCCGACCAAGCAATTTGAGCCAGAGAAGGAGGTCGACTTATACGGCAGGTACATGTCAAAATCATGATTTTTAGGCCAAACTTATAGACCTCGACTTATACGCCGGAATTTACGGTAATCTCCTGATTTTGAGAAAGTCACAAAGACTGAAACATGACTATCTCCATAACTGGTAATGATCTTGAAGTAAAGATCACTTAGTAAGTATTTTATGAGTTAGCCAGCACTCACAGACTGTTAAACAAGCTTGAATACATTTGATATTTTTGTACCAAGCTGTACGACAGACATGCTATTATTATAAATTTTAACCAGTAGTGTTGGTTATATTATGTTTGTGAAATGTAAAAGAAGCGAAGTAACATTTTTATTACTTATATGTAATTTTTTTTAATTGTATAGAGGTAATATAAATACACTAAGACTTGTAGGCTTGTTTATGATGTATGTTGTACTGCAGAGTTCATCTTGTTTCTGTTTTATTTAGGTACTTGAAGAATGTGTTAAAAGCTGTGGTTCATCATTTCACAGTGAAGTTGGCAAGTTTAGATTCCTAAATGAACTCATTAAAGTTGTTTCTCCAAAAGTAAGTTTTTAAAATAGTATTTCTTAATTGCTTGTTTAGATTGTTTGAAAGTGTTCTAATATTAAAGATATTAACTTTGAATTACATACTAGGATTAAATTAAACATAATAAGGACATTTTAACACATAGAAAAGGCAGATTTATTCTTGGAATTGGTGGCAAATTTAATGTTGTACAGGCTCTTGAGATAATAATTTTTGTGGACCGTACATCCCATACAGTTTTACATAGAATAAAATTATCAGTGAGCTCCCTCTAGCCCCTGTCTAGGTACCTCACTATTTAAAATGGGGATTGATAGTTTTTATTATAACTGGTAGCTAATATTGATATATATTGATGTTTGTTTGTGTTTCAACTGGCATGAGAAGAAAAATATCACAAAGAAACCACTAGAGGGACATTTTTAGTTTTCAGTTGATTACAGGTTTAATTGTTTAGTTATATTCCTATAATCTCTCAGGATTGTTGAAATTGAGATTAAATATCTATATATCCAAAATGTTACACAAATACACAGGCTTTCATAGGGTGTTTTAATTTTTTTACATGACTGTATGTAGTTGTAAAAAAAAAGATTTTCCTTTATCTTGTGTGTATTACAGTGTTTACAAGAAGAATAAAAGGTTTAATTTGGCAATGTACAAATGTCAGTGATATACTTTCTGGCTTGCAAATTGTTATCTGGTTTACTGTTACAATGCAGCTGAGAATACCAGATTAATTTTGAAAAAAAGTTGGTTTTATTGTAATTAAATATTGTACATTGACTTCATAATTCTCATTTTAAATATTGTAGTTGAACTTTACAATGAAAAACAGACACGTGTACAACACTAAAGATAGGTTTAAAAGCAGAATAACCATACATCTCTTAGGTTTGATTAAAAACTCTATTTACAAACCAGTACCTAGGTAACCGAGCATCTCCAAAAGTAAAAACAAAAGTGATTGAGTTGATGTTCAAGTGGAGTGTGGAATTAAAACAAGAACCAAAAATTTTTGAAGCATACCAGATGCTAAAAAGACAAGGAGTTGTGACTGAAGACCCTGTTCACATAATACAGGTTAGTTTGGTGCTCTTTACTCAGTAATGTTTCTTTAATCTTTTATAATTGTCTCCAAACATTCGATTTTGGTATAAATGTATTTCTGTCTTATCTAGATTCAGCATTTGTGTTCATCTTGTCTGTTATTATAAAATTATATATCAGTTTGGTACGTTTGACATTCTTATGATGTAGAGATGGTATCTTAAAGTACAGACTTAAAACAAACTACAAAGGGTTGAGTAAATTATATTAAAATGAATATTTCAAGTCATTTCAGAGCCAGTTTAATGACAAGTATCAGAACTATATGTGGGCATTGTTTAGCATTTCACACATAGTGTGATGTCACTGAAAATTGATTGCTTTTGGAAAATCTATGCAACAACTTTTTCTAGTGCAAAATATTTATACACGTAGATCATAGAGAATTTATCTGGGTTGAGTATTTAGTGTTTGTAAGCTGAATATTGACCTCATACTTGATGGCATTAGTGTTTGTAAGCTGAATATTGACCTCATACTTAATGGCATTAGTGTTTGTAAGCTGAATATTGACCTCATACTTAATGGCATTAGTGTTTGTAAGCTGAATATTGACCTCATACTTAATGGCATTAGTGTTTGTAAGCTGAATATTGACCTCATACTTAATGGCATTTGAAAACAAAAGGACATGGGTTGACAATCGGTGACAAAAATTGATACAAATGTGTGAATACATACAACATGAAGACAAAACTAAGCAACACGAATTATTACAACTATCTCATCAGTGATGCATTAACAAAACAACTGTAGTAACCAAAGTATGGCATCTTATAACAGATGAGAATTTGTGGATGCAGAAGTTCACAAAGAGCTGTCAGAAGTCCATTCAAATCACTCGATGTAGCGTTTGTGATCTCATGATTTTGTTTATTCATTTAGCTTCACTAAAACTCAAGTTAAAGTACACACTGAAAAATTGTAGTCCTCATACATTAAATAGCATATAGTCTTATGGAAAGCAGTAGGGAAGAGGGGCTAAGTTTTGAATGTGACAGCTTTACAGTTGAGTCTTTTGGAATGTAAATTTTACTACACAGCAGTTATCAAGATGTGTGGTGTATTGGATGGATCATGGTTAGCTGTGACATTGAGTCTAACAATGTTGTGAAATTCCAAAGTTATTTTAGTATAAAGTACTTAACATCTGTATATGGTCTCTTCAGACATGAATACTTGGAAGATTCCTGTGTTTGCCAGTGTATGAATTGTGATAAATTTCATTATATGCTTTTTTTTGTCCGTAAGAGAAATGACAACTAAAACAACTCTGGTACAGAATGTAATATTAGTTGTGAGAAGTTCTTTCTACTTTAAAAGCTAAAAAGGGACATTAGACCAAATATCTTCAGTTACACTAGTGTTAACCCAAATAACAGTTTTATTGACAATAACACTAATGTTAAACCAAATAATAGTTTTATTAAATAACACTAGTGTTAAACCACATAATAGTTTTATTGACAGTAACTCCACTGTTAAACCAAATAAGTTTTACTGACAATAACTCCAATGTCAAACCATATCCTTTATTGACAGTAACACTAGTATTAAACCAAATAAGATTTATTGACAGTAACACTAGTATTAAACCAAATAACAGTTTTACTGACAGTAACACTAGTGTCAAACCAAATAACAGTTTTACTGACAGTAACACTAGTGTCAATTGAAATAACAGTTTTACTGACAGTAACACTAGTGTCAAATGAAATAAGTTTTAATGACAGTAATTTAATGAACCTGTGAGTGAAGCACAGAAGAATGATGTATCAGCTCTTCCACATTTGTCATATCCAGCACAGAAGAATGATGTATCAGGTTTTCCACATTTGTCATATCCAGCACAGAAGAATGATGTATCAGGTTTTCCACATTTGTCATATCCAGCACAGAAGAATGATGTATCAGCTTTTCCACATTTGTCATATCCATCACAGAAGAACGATGTATCAGGTTTTCCACATTTGTCATATCCAGCACAGAAGAACGATGCATCAGGTTTTCCACATTTGTCATATCCAGCACAGAAGAAAGATGTATCAGCTTTTCCACATTTGTCATATCCAGCACAGAAGAATGATGTATCAGGTTTTCCACATTTGTCATATCCAGCACAGAAGAATGATGTATCAGCTTTTCCACATTTGTCATATCCAGCACAGAAGAATGATGTATCAGCTTTTCCACATTTGTCATATCCATCACAGAAGAACGATGTATCAGGTTTTCCACATTTGTCATATCCAGCACAGAAGAACGATGCATCAGGTTTTCCACATTTGTCATATCCAGCACAGAAGAAAGATGTATCAGCTTTTCCACATTTGTCATATCCAGCACAGAAGAACGATGTATCAGATTTTCCACATTTGTCATATCCAGCACAGAAGAATGATGCATCAGGTTTTCCACATTTGTCATATCCAGCACAGAAGAATGATGCACCAGGTTTTCCACATTTGTCATATCCAGCACAGAAGAATGATGTATCAGCTTTTCCACATTTGTCATATCCAGCACAGAAGAATGATGCATCAGGTTTTCCACATTTGTCATATCCAGCACAGAAGAATGATGGATCAGCTTTTCCACATTTGTCATATCCAGCACAGAAGAATGATGGATCAGCTTTTCCACATTTGTCATATCCAGCACAGAAGAATGATGCATCAGGTTTTCTACATTTGTCATATCCAGCACCTACCAGTGTATTAACATAATTCTGATGGAAATACTTACCAAATAAAACTAAAAATAGAGGTGCAGTGTTTTACACACACACACACATTTTTATAAACCAAATGTGAACAAAATATTTATTGAATATCATATTAAAAGTCATTGTCAAATGTGTCGTGTGTTTTTTGAGAAAAACAAATCAGTAGTTGTTTGTGACGTTTTCAAATATACTTTTTTTCAGCATTGTGAACCACCTCCACCTCCGAGAGCAGCAAAAACTGCTTTCTTTGAAGATGAGGAAACGTCAGAGGTAAACGTGCATTTAGAAATATAACTGTAGCTTCAAGACATAAATACTTCTGTATTCCAAGGATTAAAACTTTATGAATTTAACTTTTTACTCAACTGAAAACTTGTGAATTATTGTATTCTCTATTGCCTTGTTTTGCATGTGAACTTGAGAACGGTGGTATTAATTTGTGATAGACTTTACAGTTCCAAAAGCAGAATATAGGTTGTTGAAAAATTGTTTTTGTGTAGGTAATTTTTGCATTGATGTTTTTGTAAAGTACTTAAAACTATATTTGTAGCTTGACATGATGTTTGTGCTATTTTGATTGAAAGATGTTACAGAAATTACTACGAAGTCGTAATCCACAAGATCTACAAGCTGCGAACAGGTTAATAAAGAATATGGTGAAAGATGTAAGTACCTGGATTTTATTATTTATAGCTTGTATAATTATGTTCTGATAACATTAATGCCATTGTTAGAAATACGTTACTGCCAAAAACTATATCAGTTTGTAGATATGAAATTTCTAATAGTATGTTAAAACAGTTGGAGAATAAATTCATATTGGTTCCATGCAGTGAACAGTTAATATCTGAGAATGATGCATAGATACCATTTTGACAAAGTAGTTGTCTGGAAATAATGTGCTTTCGAGTCAAGTACCTTCAAGTATGGCTGAGTTGAGTGTGATTTTTATACCTTTATATTCTGAGTCTGTCAATGGTAATGTTATGAGGTGTTAATTTTGTGTTGATGTTCCACCAATTGTTAGCTTACAGTGATAATTATTGGGTAGTATGGTGTTGATGTTATGTACAAAATGAACACTCTTCATGTGTCAAGTACACACAAGCATATCAAATCTTAACATAATAATTATGACCTTTATTTAGTTTAACTTGTGCGGACAAAATTTTAAATTTTCCTTTCTCCACAGCTTTGAAAAGTCTTTTCTGTAAATAAAATATTTATCTATTTCTTTTTAAACATTTTTTGTATGCATCTAAAAACCTGGATTTAAACTTACTAAGAAACTGTCCTTCATCGAAAATTTGATGATATGTGTTTTGTTTTCACCTGACATTCTTTGTATTCTTTAATAATTTTATTACAAAGTTTCTTCTTAACCACACATTCATGTTTCATGATGTTTTTTGAATCTGTTTTAAAATAGCTGGAATCAATGGTCTTGATATAAAGTATATAGCAACTAGAGCAGTAATTTGTGGCTTATTATGTTGGCTATCTGGAATTCCATTGTTAATGAACATATGATTTAAATGCTATGTTTACAATATCCACCCATCGGTGTGGATACCTGCACGTAGTAAGGGAACTTCCCAGAGAAGGTTCTGTTCTTTGAGTTTGCCTCCTCTGGGATCTAAACATCCACCCACGTGTTTGCTGTGTGTGACGACCCATGAAGAGGAGGAGAGGATCCTGCTGGTTGAGGGGCTCAACCCCAACACACCACTTTGGTCTTGGAGTGGCCCCCCTTGGATCAATCGTCTTGTCCACTTGGGCTAGGATCAATCAAGTACCAATGTTGGATGTTCTTAACAGGTGTTGTGGACATTGTATTTGATGCTGATGTTTGGGTATAGTGCTCACAAAACCCTTGCATTGCTGCAGTGTCCTTGTTTGACATTGTAGTGCATCCCCTTGTAGGGCTCCATGGTGGGTGGAGTCAGTTGGTATCGAAATTTCCCTTTCTTTATTATGGATACTCCAATTAAAAATCTTTAAAAAATAAAAAAAAAGTTTATAGGCAAATGACCACATCTTGAAGCTTCTGAGCAGCAATCCTCACCATCCGTACCACCTGTTGTACCTCATTTTCTTGTATTGCACTCACTTTCAGACAAACCTTTAGGGCAAATGTCTCCCCTTTTCATTCATAAGGGACTAGAGGGACTTGCTGGCTCTCCAAAGTCAGTAAAAAGCTTCAATCTGGTGACATATTGGTGGAAACTTCCACATCTCAACACAGTGAACTCCTGTTGCATTGAAAGGCAATTGGGGATATACCTATAGAGGTTACAACTCATGCTACTTTGAATTCATCACGAGGAGCTATTGTTGAGAGGGATTTGAAGAACATCCCAGAGTTGGAGATTCTCGCTGGTTTCTCCACCCAAGGAGTTTCTGCAGTGAGGTGTATCTGCACTCTCAAAGATGGAATTATGGTGCCGACCAATGTCCTCATTCAGACATTTACATTACTATGTCCACCTGCCACCAGCAAGGCATGTTATCTTAATTGCAGAGTACGGCCATACATTCCAAACCCTCTCCAATGTTTCCAGTGTCAACAGTTCGGTCATTTGAAGACATCATGTCGTGGTTCCTTGACATGTGCTCATTACAGTGGCAAGGACCATGATGCCTATGAGTGTGAAACAGACCCTCATCACTTTAATTTCAATGACTCTCACCTGTTCTACTTTTATTCTTGCTCTAAATGGTTGGAAGAAAAAGAGGTGCAGCATTTGAAAATGATTCACAACATTACTTACCCTCAGGCTTGAAAGTTGCTGTCCACTGCTTAATCTGAGACATATGCTGCTGCACTTCATTCCACAACTACAATGGGAGTGCGGAGGGATCTCTCTGTGCCTCCAAAAGAATCATTCTCAAACCAAATGAAAAGTCTTCTGACCTCCATAGTTAAAAAAGTTGATGAATCAACTTCAACACCCATCTCTGTCCCTAACATACATTCCAACAAATTGCATTCAAAGGCAATTGGGGATATACCTATAGAGGTTACACCTCATGCAACTTTGAATTCATCACAAGAAGTTATTGTTGAGAGGGATTTGAAGAATATCCTCGAGTCAGAGATTCTTGCTGGTTTTTCCACCGAGTTTCTGCAGTGAGGTGTATCTCCACCCACAAAGATGGAATTACAGTGCAGACTAATCGTTCTCAAAACAAATGAAAAGTCGTTTGACCTCCATGGTCAAAAAAAGTTGATGAATCAACTTCAACACCCATGTTTGTCCTTTACATACATTCCAACAAATCCCAAGATCCACTTCCTTTTGTTCTGGGTACAGGCATTTCCTCGGATACCTCTTCTTCTCCAACCCCATGATGCAAAACGAACATTCATTCACGTCCTCAGTCACTGGAATCCTCTTCCAACAGCAAAGACCTGCCCAATTGGCCCAGGGCAGGATCCATGGAGGTTGATAGACCTCCCTCGAATAAAGACAGTAAAGAAAAAAGACGTGGTCGTAAATAGAAGGGTTCTCAAACCAATTTACCTACACATGAATAAAAATGGTCACCTTAATGCAATGGAACTGTGGAAGTTTACATTCTAATCTGTATGACATCAAAACACTGATTACTTCCTACCATCCTGTATGTCCTTCCTTACAGGAAACATTTCTGAAAACCTGCTGATACAGTCATTTTTTAGCAGTTTTATTTGACAGGCTGTGTAATGGATGAATGCATGGAGGGGTGGCACTGTTGGTTGATCAGCATGTGCCCACCTTGTCTTTGCCACTCGACGAACCTTTGGAGGCCATAGCCATCCGTGTTTCTTGGGTCATACTATCACTGTTTGTTCTCTTTACCTATCGCCTGCAGAGACATATGATCAATCAGACCTTGATGCTCTCATTGAACAGTTGCCATCTCCATTTTTAATCCTGGGGGAACTTTAATGGTCACCATCCCCTCTGGGAAAGTGCTGATATTGATAGGAGGGGTTGCTCTCTGATCACAACCTTTCTCTTTTCAATATGGTTCTCATAATTATTTTAACACACCTAGTTAGTCCTTTACTGCTATTGATCTCTTAGTTTGCTCCACTTCTATTCTCCCATTTTCCATGGAGGGTTGACAGTAATCCATGAGGCAGTGATCATTTTCCTATAATTTTTAAAGAGACTGGCCAAGGTCAATGCCACCTTACCCATGTGCCCCGGTGCAAGCTGGATCATGCAAACTTGCCTTCTTTCACTGCTCTTGCAAAACTTGATCCTGCCATCGTCTGTAAGCCATCAATAGACGACTGTGTGGCAGCAGTAACTGACTGTAATATGCAAGCAGCTGCTCAATAAATTTCTTAAACCTCGACACGTTTTCCACGATATTTTTGTCCATGATGGAGTCCTGCCTGCCACATGGCATGGAAGGCTCAAAGACAGACCTGGGATACTTTTTGTAAGTATCCCATACTCTTGAACTGCATTGCTTTCCAGCAGGCCCATACACATGCTCGGTGGGTAAGACGTCAAAGCCAGAAAGAATCTTGGATAAAGTTCACAACCAGTTCCAAAGTCATTTGGGACAAGATTCGAAAGGTCAGTGGATAATATAATTCTCTACCCCCCTCGATCTTGCTATCTGATGGCAAGGAAGTAGCTGATACTCAGTTAGCCATCAAGACTTGGGCAGAGCAATCACCTTTTGAGCTGATTGTTTCTGTGACTATAATCATCCCTTCATGCTGGTGGAACTCAAACTGGCCCTTCATCTGTCTGGCAGTACATCAGTTGGATATGATGATGTACACTATGAAATGCTGCACCATCTATCTTCTGATTCTCTTGCTATTCTTCTGATTGTTTTCAACTGGATCTGGCAGGAGAATGTTTTTCCTGGTGTGTGGTGCCAGGCTATTATCCTACCTTTATCTAAGTCTGGGAAGGATCCCAAGATTCCCTCAAACTACCATCCAGTTGCTATGATGAGCTGTCTCTGTAAGACTTTAGAGAGGATGGTTAATGCTCGTCTTGTTTAGTTCCTCAAATCAAACAACCTCCTCTCACCCACCCAGTGTGGGTTCTGATGACAGAGCTCCACCATGGACCACCTGATTCGACATGAAACGTCAGTAATAGAAGACTTTCTCAAATGACAACATCTTGTATCAATATTCTTTGACATTGAGAAGGCTTATGATACAACTTGGAAGTATGGCATTTTGTGAGACCTCCATATGTATGGGTTATGTGACCATTTGCCCAAATTTATTAAAAATATTTTAATTGACAGGAGATTCCAAGTTTGTGTGGAGTCGACACTTTCCCATTCATTTCTTCAGGAACTTGGAGTCCCTCAGGGCTGTGTTTTGAGTGTCACACTTTTCAGTATAAATATTAATGCTATTACTGAACAACTCCCTATTACTGTTACAAATGGGCTCTGTGTCAACAACTTTTACATCTCATGTCAGTCTTTGAACATGAGGTATATTGAGTGGCAGCTACAGACTGCCCTTCATTGTTTACTGAAGTGGACCACAGCAAATGGCTTTAACTTTTCTCTCTCTAAAACCATTTGCATGCACTTTTGCCATCAACAGGGTATTTACCCTGATCATGAACTCCGTATCAGTGAAGTTGTGCTGCTTGTGGTCCCTGAGGTAAAGTTCTTGAGGCTTATCTTTAACTGTAAGCTGACCTTTATACCATACATCAAGCAGCTATGGGTCAAATGTACAAGAACACTGAACATCCTCTGTGTCGTCTCTTTCACCACTTGTGGAGTGGATTGATGTTGTGTGCTAATGATATATCATGCTCTTATTTGATCGAAACTTGACTATGGATCACTGGTTTATGGCTCTGCCATAATCGTGGCCTTAAAGATGCTGGACCCTATTCATTATCAAGAACTTCGGCTCTGCACTGGGCCTTTCCACACTTCCCTAGTTCAGAGCTTACACATAGTCTCATGAACCTTCTTTGCACCTCCGCTGTTTGCAATTGTCTTTACTATATGCTTCGAAACTTTGTTTCTTACCATAGTATCCCACCTGGAATTGTGTTTTCCTCCCTCGGTAGGCCATACATTTTCAGAACAGATGATCTGCCATTGCTCCTTTTGGCCTTCTTATCCATGTGCAGTTGGATGAATTGGGTCTGTCCTTGGATAACATTGCTGTATCCACTGGTTAGCTCATCCCACCATGGCTTCTTATAGTCCCCAAACAGTCATCTGAGAAATGCAGACACTCCTGATTGGACATACTGTCTGTTATTTGCTGAACATCTTTCGAACCATCCTTCCATTCCTATTTATAGAGATGGTTCAAAATCAGGTGACTGTGTGGGCTCTGCCATGGTTTGTTGTGGTTCAGTGGTTGCATGCAGAATCCCCTCAACAGCTTCTGTGTTCACTGCTGAACTGTGCCAATTCTCCTGCCCTGGATCACATAGAAGCTAAGCAGTACTCAAACTGCACTATTTATACTGACTTGCTTAGTTCTCTACTGGCCCTGGAATTGTTTCATGTTAGTTCACACCCTGATCTCACTGATATTCAAAACTGACTGGCTCATTTCTCTTTAACATCTACTTCTATCCTGTTTTTCTGGATACTGGGCCACATTGGTATTCGTGGGAACAAGCTCGCTGACTCTGCAGCCAAATCTATCTGCTCTGGCACTATCACTGTTGTGCCTGGTCCTTACATGAACTATGGTCCTGAATTCAAGACTCCACTCCATGCCAGCTGGCAGTCGACTTGGAGTGAGCAATGAGAAAACAAGCTTTTCCAAATAAAACCCTGTATTGGACTTTGGAAGTCCTGCTTCCATAAGGATCAGAAAGAGGAATTTGTTCTAACTAGACTACACATTGGTCAGTTTTTTAACTTATCGTTTTCTTTTATCTGGAACTGATGCACCAATGTGTTGTGTGTGTAACATTCTGGTCACAATAAGTCACATTTTACTTTCTTGCCGTTGTTATGACTCAGTGACGGCACCATTTTATTTTAAACATGTTCTGTCCAAAGATTTATCCATAACATTAGACAGTGTTATTAGTGATGGTGACACTGTTCACCTTGGTAATGTGTTACTGGTCATGGTGACATTGTCCACCTTGGTAATGTGTTACTGGTGATGGTGACATTGTCCACCTTGGTAATGTGTTATTGGTGATGGTGACACTGTCCACCTTGGTAATGTGTTATTGGTGATGGTGACACTGTCCACCTTGGTAATGTGTTACTGGTGATGGTGTCGCTGTCCACCTTGGTAGTGTGTTATTGGTGATGGTGACACTGTCCACCATGGTAGTGTGTTACTGGTAATGGTGACACTGTCCACCTTGGTTGTGTGTTACTGGTGATGGTGACACTGTCCACCTTGGTTGTGTGTCACTGGTGATGGTGACACTTTCCACCTTGGTTGTGTGTTACTGGTGATGGTGACACTTTCCACCTTGGTTGTGTGTTACTGGTGATGGTGACACTTTCCACCTTGGTTGTGTGTTACTGGTGATGGTGATACTGTCCACCTTTGTTATGCGTTATTGGTGAAGGTGTCACTGTCCACCTTTGTTATGCGTTATTGGTGATGGTGACACTGTCCACCTTTGTTATGCGTTTCTGGTGATGGTGACACTGCCCACCATGGTAATGTGTTATTGGTGATGGTGACACTGCCCACCATGGTAATGTGTTATTGGTGATGGTGACACTGCCCACCATGGTAATGTGTTATTGGTGATGGTGACACTGCCCACCATGGTAATGTGTTATTGGTGATGGTGACACTGCCCACCATGGTTGTGTGTTACTGGTGATGGTGACACTGCCCACCATGGTTGTGTGTTACTGGTGATGGTGACACTGCCCACCATGGTTGTGTGTTACTGGTGATGGTGACACTGCCCACCATGGTTGTGTGTTACTGGTGATGGTGACACTGCCCACCATGGTTGTGTGTTACTGGTGATGGTGACACTGTCCACCATGGTTGTGTGTTACTGGTGATGGTGACACTGTCCACCTTGGTTGTGTGTTATTGGTGATGGTGACACTGTCCACCTTTGTTGTGTGTTATTGGTGATGGTGTCACTGTCCACCTTTGTTGTGTGTTATTGGTGATGGTGTCACTGTCCACCTTTGTTGTGTGTTATTGGTGATGGTGTCACTGTTGATGGTGTCACTGTCCACCTTGGTAACGTGTTACTGTTGATGGTGTCACTGTCCACCTTGGTAACGTGTTACTGGTGATGGTGTCGCTGTCCACCTTGGTAACGTGTTACTGGTGATGGTGTCGCTGTCCACCTTGGTAACGTGTTACTGGTGATGGTGTCGCTGTCCACCTTGGTTACGTGTTACTGGTGATGGTGTCGCTGTCCACCTTGGTTACGTGTTACTGGTGATGGTGTCACTGTCCACCTTGGTAACGTGTTACTGGTGATGGTGTCGCTGTCCACCTTGGTAACGTGTTACTGGTGATGGTGTCGCTGTCCACCTTGGTAACGTGTTACTGGTGATGGTGTCGCTGTCCACCTTGGTAGTGTGTTACTGGTGATGGTGTCGCTGTCCACCTTGGTAGTGTGTTACTGGTGATGGTGACTCTGTCCACCTTGGTAATGTGTTACTGGCTCGTTTGGGTTGAGAAAATATTTTACATAGAAGAGCGAACAACGTTTCGACCTTCTTCGGTCATCGTCAGGTTCACAAAGAAAGAGGTAACTGACCGGAAGCTGACCACATGTTTGAAAGGGGTTGTGTAACTGTGTGTCAAAATGTAGAGGGCGGTATTAGATGTTTGAATATATAATTTTATTTATTTTATTATATTAATATAGGTATAAAGGCGTTCCTTTATATTGGTTTATTTTAGGTTTAAGTTGTTGTATAAGTAAGGCTTCTTTAATTTTGCATTTGTTTATGTTTGTTTCTTTATTTAGTATTTGAGTGTTTTCTATGGTTATGTTGTGTTCATTTGACTTGCAGTGTTCGAAAACGTGTGAAGGTGACTTTTTATGTTCTTTGAATCTGGTTTCCATTTTTCTACTTGTTTCTCCAATATAGAAGTCGTGGCAGTTATCACATTGTATTTTATAAATAATGTTGGTGTGGTGTTTGTCAGTGTAGTTTTTACATAGTATAGACCTCAGTTTTGTGCCTGGTTTATGAATAAATTTGGTATTAACTGGAATGTCATATTTTGTTACTAATTTTTGCCAAATGTTGGTTATTTGTTTGATGATGTCAGGAATATATGGTATACAGCAGTATATGGTTTCGTGGTTTTTTGATTCGTGAGCTGTATTTACTTTAGTTGGTGGTTGATTTTGCTTTTTGTCTAGGTGTGTGCGTATAATGTTTTCTTCAGTTTGTGGAGGAAACTTATTGATGTTGATGAAGTATTGTTTTATTTTGTCTAATTCATCGTTAATTTTATCTCGTGAGCATAGTTTTATGGCTGTGTTTATTTGGTTTATTTGTTTTAATTTAGTATGTTGAGTTTTTGTTTTGTTTCATGTGCTGAGTCCCAAGGAATGTATAGTCCAGTATGGGTGATTTTTCGGTGGATTTCTGTTTTGAATTGTGTGTCAGTTCTTGTAATTTTGAGGTTAAGAAATGATATTTGATTACTTTCTTCCTGTTCACATGTGAAGTTAATGTTGGGATGTATAGAGTTAATGTGATTGAAAAAATTAAGTATGTGTTCTGTAGATTTGAATCCCGCAACCGTGTCATCTACATATCTGTACCAGTATAGTGGTGGATGTAATGCTGTTTTAATTGCTTGTGTTTCAACTTGTGTCATAAAAATATTGGCTAGAACTGGTGATACTGGGTTGCCCATGCTTAGGCCATTTGTTTGTATATAGTTTTGGTTGTTGAACATGAAGTTTGTCTTTATCGTGGTGAATTCTATGAGGGTTGCTAACTGGTTACTGGGAATTTCTGTAGTTGGGTTAGGGTCTCGGATATAGAGTTCTAAGGCTATCTTGCAGGCTTCAGTGGTTGGAAATTCTGTAAAGAGGGATATAACATCGAAACTGGCCATTAAGGCTTTATGATTAAGTTGATTTAGATTAGACTTGAAATTAAAAGAGTCTTTGATGAATGAGCTGGCTGATGTTACATATTTAGAGAATGCCCATGCTATGTATTTACCAAGATTGTAATTAAACGATTCATATGTGGACATTATTGGTCGTAATGGACAATCTGGTTTATGAGGTTTGGGGATGCCGTATATTTGCGGTGTGCATGAGTCAGTTTTACGTAGGTAGGAATAAAGTGTTTGTGAAATTGTGTTGGCTTTTTTCATTTGTAGTAGTAATTTGTTCAGTTGTGTTTCGTGTGTCTTTGTTGGATTTGTGTGTATTGGTTTACATTTGTTTGTTTCTAATAGGATGTTATTCATTTTTTGGATGTATTCATTCATGTTCATTATGACTATAGCGTTACCTTTATCTGCTTTTAGAATTTTTATGTTTTTGTCTTGTTTTAGGTTTTTAATGGAATTAATGTCTCTTTTGTAAGGTTGTTTTTAGTTTTCTGTTTTGTGAAATTATGTTGATGGTTTTGTGAGAAAATTCTTTGAAAAAAATCGTTTAAGATGTTGTTTTTAGGTGTTTCTGCAAAATATAAATTTGTAATTTTACCTGGGAAGTTTGGCTGTTGGATGTCAATAAAATTATCTAAGTTGTCTTCTTTCTGTTGGTTGTTTCCTTGTTTTTCTTCTCTGTAGAAAGTATCACAAGTCTCCTGGCTAGGTCTTCTAAACATGTTTTGATTTCTATGGTTGGAATGTACCTATGTGCTATTGCGAAGTTGAGTCCTTTGTTAAGTAGATGTATCTCGTCTGTGTTTAATTGTCGGTCGGATCTGTTAATTATGAGGTTAGTCAACGGTTTGTTATTTTGGTGTCTTTTCTGTTGTTTGCATCTTAGTTTTTCTAGTTTTTTGTTGTGGCAGATATTTTTGTCTCTGTCGTTCTTAGTATTGATTTGGTTTATGTTCCGTTGTATAAGTCCGTAAATCTCTGGTTTAATGCAGCATGCCAGTTGATGGACTAGGTTCATTTTTTGTTTTTGTAAGTCATGTAGTTCTTTGTATTTTGTGTTTAACATGGCTTTAAGTAGTTTTTTCTGTAAATTTTGGATAATGTTTGTGCATGTATTAAAATTTTTTAATACAAACATAAACAAACGCAAAATTAAAGAAGCCTTACTTATACAACAACTTAAACCCAAAATAAACCAATATAAAGGAACGCCTTTATACCTATATTAATATAATAAAATAAATAAAATTATATATTCAAACATCTAATACCGCCCTCTACATTTTGACACACAGTTACACAACCCCTTTCAAACATGTGGTCAGCTTCCGGTCAGTTACCTCTTTCTTTGTGAACCTGACGATGACCGAAGATGGTCGAAACGTTGTTCGCTCTTCTATGTAAAATATTTTCTCAACCCAAACGAGCCATTTTTGCATATAAATTTCTCAACAAGTGGGTTTCTCGACATCACTGAACTGTTACTTTTGTTTTACAGTGATATGACAACTTACTTTTGTTTCACAGTGATATGACAACTGTTACTTTTGTTTCACAGTGATGTGACAACTGTTACTTTTGTTTTACAGTGATATGACAACTGTTACTTTTGTTTCACAGTGATATGACAACTGTTACTTTTGTTTTACAGTGATGTGACAACTGTTACTTTTGTTTTACAGTGATGTGACGACTGTTACTTTTGTTTCACAGTGATGTGACGACTGTTACTTTTGTTTCACAGTGATGTGACAACTGTTACTTTTGTTTCACAGTGATGTGACGACTGTTACTTTTGTTTCACAGTGATGTGACGACTGTTACTTTTGTTTCACAGTGATGTGACGACTGTTACTTTTGTTTCACAGTGATGTGACGACTGTTACTTTGTTTCACAGTGATGTGACGACTGTTACTTTGTTTCACAGTGATGTGACGACTGTTACTTTTGTTTCACAGTGATGTGACGACTGTTACTTTGTTTCACAGTGATGTGACGACTGTTACTTTGTTTCACAGTGATGTGACGACTGTTACTTTTGTTTCACAGTGATGTGACGACTGTTACTTTTGTTTCACAGTGATGTGACGACTGTTACTTTTGTTTCACAGTGATGTGACGACTGTTACTTTTGTTTCACAGTGATGTGACGACTGTTACTTTTGCTTCACAGTGATGTGACGACTGTTACTTTTGCTTCACAGTGATGTGACGACTGTTACTTTTGTTTCACAGTGATGTGACGACTGTTACTTTTGTTTCACAGTGATGTGACGACTGTTACTTTTGTTTCACAGTGATGTGACGACTGTTACTTTTGTTTCACAGTGATGTGACGACTGTTACTTTGTTTCACAGTGATGTGACGACTGTTACTTTGTTTCACAGTGATGTGACGACTGTTACTTTTGTTTCACAGTGATGTGACGAATGTTACTTTTGTTTCACAGTGATGTGACGACTGTTACTTTTGTTTCACTGTGATGTGACAACTGTTACTTTTGTTTCACTGTGATGTGACGACTGTTACTTTTGTTTCACTGTGATGTGACGACTGTTACTTTTGTTTCACTGTGATGTGACGACTGTTACTTTTGTTTCACTGTGATGTGACGACTGTTACTTTTGTTTCACTGTGATGTGACGACTGTTACTTTTGTTTCACAGTGATGTGACGACTGTTACTTTTGTTTCACAGTGATGTGACGACTGTTACTTTTGTTTCACAGTGATGTGACAACTGCTCTTTGTCAGTTTTCTCTTTTTTAGATTTGTTTTGTTAGTAGTAAAACAGGCTTTCATCTCCTTCAGTCACATATTTTAGAAATACAGTTTTGTCATAAATTTGGTTAGGTTTAGTAAGTACAGAAATCAATTTCAAAATATTCCAAAGGTTGAAGCACTGATTTATGAAATATTATGGTTAAATTAATTTTGTTAAAACAACATGCACACAGATAAAACTGAAAACAAACTATTAAATATAAATTGATTTTGGCCAAGTTTTCCACAAAAAAAAATCACAGTACCTACTCTGACAAAGATAATTATGACATTATTCTGAAAGGTGACTTAATGTCATCATTGTGTCTTTGTCAGTTTTTGCTTTTTTTTTTATGATCTATAGCTGAAAGTGGTGATTGTTTCATTTGGTAAAATAATGTGTTCAGAGCAATATTAATCAACATGTGAGAAGATCAGACTGACAAGTATATGAAGTACTAATATGTGACAGGTAACTAACAAATTTGAAATAAGATTTATGATTTTTTTTTTCAAAAATATTATCTCAAGAGATTTTTGGAAATTTACATAGTTTTAAAATAAAACAAAAACAACATGACATTACATAAAGTATAGTAAGACTGAAGCAGTCTAGTGATACGACTCTCCAACCACGAAAGGGTTAAACAAATATTAAAACTTTGGTTGTCATGTTAAAGTTGTTTAACATTTAGAAATTTATAGAAGTTCTTATCTAAATGTTGATCTCATTTAAAATGTAGGTGTTTTATGAAATACACTGTTTGAATCTAATTTGTGAAGGACTGTATCAGCAAGAATTATTTTAAATTGTTTTTTGTAAACCAATTTTTGGATAAAAATATTAGTGTAATAAGAGTAATGTTAACATGATAAAAATATTAGTGTAATAAGAGTAATGTTAACATGATAAAAATATTAGTGTAATAAGAGTAATGTTAACATGATAAAAATATTAGTGTAATAAGAGTAATGTTAACATGATAAAAATATTAGTGTAATAAGAGTAATGTTAACATGATAAAAATATTAGTGTAATAAGAGTAATGTTAAAAAAGCAGCTGTAATCATTTTCAGCTTAAAGTAAATGTTACAAAAATAATTATGTATTTGCACTGGAAATCAGCCCTATACAAATTCACAAAGAGAGTATTCAATCGACAATTGAAATGCCAGAAAACAAAGTATATAATAAAAACCGATTAAAATGAAGCAAATTGTATTTAGTTATGTTACATTTTTCTAGACTCCATATTTTGATACGCTAATCTACAAAAACATTTCATGACGTACTTATGTTTACATTAATTGAATAAGAAGCTAGATATCATTGTAAATCTCAGAAACAAGTTTTGTGTTTATTCTCATGTATGGTTTTGTGTGTGTGTGTGTCATTAAAAAACAGGGAATTTGACTTGTATTTATTTTCTAACATTGATTTGTGCTGTAATTATTGTAATATTTAATCTAGGTGTATTGTATTTTCACACATATCCTGATCATGGTAGCCATTATTTACTCCAGTTCTTGTTTGTGGTTCACTCTAGATGTATTATATTTTGTCACTGGTATCCTAACCATAGTGTCCATTTTATCACATTAAATGTCACTTTCGTTAAATCCTATAATTTACTCAATAAATTACTCAAGTTATAATCCTTAACTTCCTTTAATACCACTAAACATTTAAATATAATCTTGAAAAACATTTCCGTACCCCCCACAGGCCGATAAAAGAATGGAACGTACAGCACGACGTATCACTGAGCTGGAAATGGGACAAAACAATGCCAAAGTTCTAAGTGATATGTTGCGTAATTACAAGTCAAAGGAAACATCTCTGGAAGAGAGAGAACTCATGAAGGTGATGAACCTGTCTGTTATGTTTCTTCTCAGATTTGAAAATAATCACCACTTCATAATAATATTTTCTTTGTACAAATATATCAAAAGATGGCTGGTATGGGTATCAAAACATTTATTAAAATAGAGAACAATGTTTCAACCTTTCTTGGTCATCTTCAGGTTAATAAAGAAATCTTGGTCTGTATTTTAAAGTTTTAATATCTTCACCAGCTGTTTTGAGATACAGTTTAACTTCAGATGGGTGACTCATCATCACAAATTATTGTCATTAAATATAATTATCAGATTGTTTTGTTATACAGCATGTCATTAGTGTAGTTATAATTATCAGATTGTTTTATTATACAGCATGTCATTAGTGTAATTATAATTATCAGATTGTTTTGTTATACAGCATGTCATTAGTGTAATTATAATTATCAGATTGTTTTATTATACAGCATCTCATTAGTGTAATTATAATTATCAGATTGTTTTATTATACAGCATCTCATTAGTGTAATTATAATTATCGGATTGTTTTATTATACAGCGTCTCATTAGTGTAGTTATAATTATCAGATTGTTTTATTATACAGCATCTCATTAGTGTAATTATAATTATCGGATTGTTTTATTATACAGCGTCTCATTAGTGTAGTTATAATTATCGGATTGTTTTATTATACAGCATGTCATTAGTGTAATTATAATTATCAGATTGTTTTGTTATACAGCATGTCATTAGTGTAATTATAATTATCAGATTGTTTTGTTATACAGCATGTCATTAGTGTAATTATAATTATCAGATTGTTTTATTATACAGCATGTCATTAGTGTAATTATAATTATCGGATTGTTTTATTATACAGCGTCTCATTAGTGTAGTTATAATTATCAGATTGTTTTATTATACAGCATGTCATTAGTGTAGTTATAATTATCAGATTGTTTTATTATACAGCATGTCATTAGTGTAGTTATAATTATCAGATTGTTTTATTATACAGCATGTCATTAGTGTAGTTATAATTATCAGATTGTTTTATTATACAGCATGTCATTAGTGTAGTTATAATTATCAGTGTTTTATTATACAGCATGTCATTAGTGTAGTTATAATTATCAGATTGTTTTATTATACAGCATGTCATTAGTGTAGTTATAATTATCAGATTGTTTTATTATACAGCATGTCATTAGTGTAGTTATAATTATCAGATTGTTTTGTTATACAGCATGTCATTAGTGTAATTATAATTATCAGATTGTTTTATTATACAGCATCTCATTAGTGTAATTATAATTATCAGATTGTTTTATTATACAGCATCTCATTAGTGTAATTATAATTACCAGATTGTTTTATTATACAGCATCTCATTAGTGTAATTATAATTATCGGATTGTTTTATTATACAGCGTCTCATTAGTGTAGTTATAATTATCGGATTGTTTTATTATACAGCGTCTCATTAGTGTAGTTATAATTATCAGATTGTTTTATTATACAGCATGTCATTAGTGTAGTTATAATTATCAGATTGTTTTATTATACAGCATGTCATTAGTGTAATTATAATTATCAGATTGTTTTGTTATACAGCATGTCATTAGTGTAATTATAATTATCAGATTGTTTTGTCATACAGCATGTCATTAGTGTAATTATAATTATCAGATTGTTTTATCATACAGCATCTCATTAGTGTAATTATAATTATCGGATTGTTTTATTATACAGCGTCTCATTAGTGTAGTTATAATTATCAGATTGTTTTTATTATACAGCATGTCATTAGTGTAGTTATAATTATCAGATTGTTTTATTATACAGCATGTCATTAGTGTAGTTATAATTATCAGATTGTTTTATTATACAGCATGTCGTTAGTGTAGTTATAATTATCAGATTGTTTTATTATACAGCATGTCATTAGTGTAGTTATAATTATCAGATTGTTTTATTATACAGCATGTCATTAGTGTAGTTATAATTATCAGATTGTTTTATTATACAGCATGTCATTAGTGTAGTTATAATTATCAGATTGTTTTATTATACAGCATGTCATTAGTGTAGTTATAATTATCAGATTGTTTTATTATACAGCATGTCATTAGTGTAGTTATAATTATCAGATTGTTTTATTATACAGCATGTCATTAGTGTAGTTATAATTATCAGATTGTTTTATTATACAGCATGTCATTAGTGTAGTTATAATTATCAGATTGTTTTATTATACAGCATGTCATTAGTGTAGTTATAATTATCAGATTGTTTTATTATACAGCATGTCATTAGTGTAGTTATAATTATCAGATTGTTTTATTATACAGCATGTCATTAGTGTAATTATAATTATCAGATTGTTTTATTATACAGCGTGTCATTAGTGTAGTTATAATTATCAGATTGTTTTATTATACAGCATGTCATTAGTGTAGTTATAATTATCAGGTTGTTTTATTATACAGCATGTCATTAGTGTAGTTATAATTATCAGGTTGTTTTACTATACAGCATGTCATTAGTGTAGTTATAATTATCAGGTTGTTTTAGTATACAGCATGTCATTAGTGTAGTTATAATTATCAGGTTGTTTTACTATACAGCATGTCATTAGTGTAGTTATAATTATCAGGTTGTTTTACTATACAGCATGTCATTAGTGTAGTTATAATTATCAGGTTGTTTTACTATACAGCATGTCATTAGTGTAGTTATAATTATCAGGTTGTTTTATTATACAGCATGTCATTAGTGTAGTTATAATTATCAGGTTGTTTTATTATACAGCATGTCATTAGTGTAGTTATAATTATCAGATTGTTTTATTATACAGCATGTCATTAGTGTAGTTATAATTATCAGATTGTTTTATTATACAGCATGTCATTAGTGTAGTTATAATTATCAGATTGTTTTATTATACAGCATGTCATTAGTGTAGTTATAATTATCAGATTGTTTTATTATACAGCATGTCATTAGTGTAGTTATAATTATCAGATTTTATTATACAGCATGTCATTAGTGTAGTTATAATTATCAGGTTGTTTTATTATACAGCATGTCATTAGTGTAGTTATAATTATCAGGTTGTTTTATTATACAGCATGTCATTAGTGTAGTTATAATTATCAGGTTGTTTTATTATACAGCATGTCATTAGTGTAGTTATAATTATCAGGTTGTTTTATTATACAGCATCTCATCAGTGTAGTTATAATTATCAGATTGTTTTATTATACAGCATCTCATCAGTGTAATTATAATTATCAGATTGTTTTATTATACAGCATCTCATTAGTGTAATTATAATTATCAGATTGTTTTATTATACAGCATCTCATTAGTGTAATTATAATTATCAGATTGTTTTATTATACAGCATCTCATTAGTTTAATTATAATTATCAGATTGTTTTATTATACAGCATCTCATTAGTTTAATTATAATTATCAGATTGTTTTATTATACAGCATCTCATTAGTGTAATTATAATTATCAGATTGTTTTATTATACAGCATGTCATTAGTGTAATTATAATTATCAGATTGTTTTATTATACAGCATGTCATTAGTGTAATTATAATTATCAGGTTGTTTTATTATACAGCATGTCATTAGTGTAATTATAATTATCAGGTTGTTTTATTATACAGCATGTCATTAGTGTAGTTATAATTATCAGGTTGTTTTATTATACAGGATGTCATTAGTGTAATTATAATTATCAGGTTTTATTATACAGCATGTCATTAGTGTAGTTATAATTATCAGATTGTTTTATTATACAGCATGTCATTAGTGTAGTTATAATTATCAGATTGTTTTATTATACAGCATGTCATTAGTGTAGTTATAATTATCAGTGTTTTATTATACAGCATGTCATTAGTGTAGTTATAATTATCAGATTGTTTTATTATACAGCATGTCATTAGTGTAGTTATAATTATCAGGTTGTTTTATTATACAGCATGTCATTAGTGTAATTATAATTATCGGATTGTTTTATTATACAGCATGTCATTAGTGTAGTTATAATTATCAGTGTTTTATTATACAGCATGTCATTAGTGTAGTTATAATTATCAGGTTGTTTTATTATACAGCATGACATTAGTGTAGTTATAATTATCAGATTGTTTTATTATACAGCATGTCATTAGTGTAGTTATAATTATCAGATTGTTTTATTATACAGCATGTCATTAGTGTAGTTATAATTATCAGATTGTTTTATTATACAGCATGTCATTAGTGTAGTTATAATTATCAGATTGTTTTATTATACAGCATGTCATTAGTGTAGTTATAATTATCAGATTGTTTTATTATACAGCATGTCATTAGTGTAGTTATAATTATCAGATTGTTTTATTATACAGCATGTCATTAGTGTAGTTATAATTATCAGATTGTTTTATTATACAGCATGTCATTAGTGTAGTTATAATTATCAGATTTTATTATACAGCATGTCATTAGTGTAGTTATAATTATCAGGTTGTTTTATTATACAGCATGTCATTAGTGTAGTTATAATTATCAGGTTGTTTTATTATACAGCATGTCATTAGTGTAGTTATAATTATCAGGTTGTTTTATTATACAGCATGTCATTAGTGTAGTTATAATTATCAGGTTGTTTTATTATACAGCATCTCATCAGTGTAGTTATAATTATCAGATTGTTTTATTATACAGCATCTCATCAGTGTAATTATAATTATCAGATTGTTTTATTATACAGCATCTCATTAGTGTAATTATAATTATCAGATTGTTTTATTATACAGCATCTCATTAGTGTAATTATAATTATCAGATTGTTTTATTATACAGCATCTCATTAGTTTAATTATAATTATCAGATTGTTTTATTATACAGCATCTCATTAGTGTAATTATAATTATCAGATTGTTTTATTATACAGCATCTCATTAGTGTAATTATAATTATCAGATTGTTTTATTATACAGCATGTCATTAGTGTAATTATAATTATCAGGTTGTTTTATTATACAGCATGTCATTAGTGTAATTATAATTATCAGGTTGTTTTATTATACAGCATGTCATTAGTGTAGTTATAATTATCAGGTTGTTTTATTATACAGGATGTCATTAGTGTAATTATAATTATCAGGTTTTATTATACAGCATGTCATTAGTGTAGTTATAATTATCAGATTGTTTTATTATACAGCATGTCATTAGTGTAGTTATAATTATCAGATTGTTTTATTATACAGCATGTCATTAGTGTAGTTATAATTATCAGTGTTTTTATTATACAGCATGTCATTAGTGTAGTTATAATTATCAGATTGTTTTATTATACAGCATGTCATTAGTGTAGTTATAATTATCGGGTTGTTTTATTATACAGCATGTCATTAGTGTAGTTATAATTATCGGATTGTTTTATTATACAGCATGTCATTAGTGTAGTTATAATTATCAGTGTTTTATTATACAGCATGTCATTAGTGTAGTTATAATTATCAGGTTGTTTTATTATACAGCATGACATTAGTGTAGTTATAATTATCAGATTGTTTTATTATACAGCATGTCATTAGTGTAGTTATAATTATCAGATTGTTTTATTATACAGCATGTCATTAGTGTAGTTATAATTATCAGATTGTTTTATTATACAGCATGTCAATAGTGTAGTTATAATTATCAGATTGTTTTATTATACAGCATGTCATTAGTGTAGTTATAATTATCAGATTGTTTTATTATACAGCATGTCATTAGTGTAGTTATAATTATCAGATTGTTTTATTATACAGCATGTCATTAGTGTAGTTATAATTATCAGATTGTTTTATTATACAGCATGTCATTAGTGTAGTTATAATTATCAGATTGTTTTATTATACAGCATGTCATTAGTGTAGTTATATTTGTGAGAAGCTTGTAATCACTGTTGTATCCATCCAGTTATTATCTCATGCTTCCTCTTATATGATGTTTTCTATTTTAACAACAAAGATAAAGGGGACAGTAGTTAATTTAGTTGGTGTTTTAATAATTATCAAATTCCAATTTGTGCTTGTATGTCTTTTATTCTCACCATCTTGTGGAATGGAAATTACATTTTAAGGTAATTTTCTTGGAAGTTCTCATCTCTTAGAAGAAATTCAATTTGTTGATATTTGAGTTCTGTAACAACAACCCTTTGAGTTTCTTCTTCACAACTTCATCTTAAAGTAAATTAAGCCACAAAAGAAAGTAGCACACTGTGAGAAAGGTGGAACAATAAATTACTTGTATCAGGTCTTGTACACCGAATCCTTATGTGAAATCTACTAGAACTTAGAGATGGAAACAATGTGAGTTTATTGTCTGTGTTTGTCAACTAATTACAGTTGTTGTACATAAGTGTGTTTAGGTTTTATAACTCATATTGCATCAAATACAGTTATGTTTTGTTACTGTTGTAGGATTTATTTGACTGTTGTGAAAGGCTACGTCCCAAACTTTTCAGGTTAGCTGGTGAAATGGATGAAAAAGATGAAGGATTAGGTTAGTAAATAAAACATAAAATGTGTTATTCAACTTCTACTTAGTTTTACAAACAAAATTAAGTTTCCTATTTCATACTTATTTTAATTTTTTTAAAATAATTGACCCCCCCCACACACACACACACACATCGTGGTTCAATATTAAGTCTGAAGTCTTACAATGAATACTAAAAACAAGTTTCGATATTCTTGGTTGACATGACATTGGTAGCTCATTGTTTAGATTTGTAATTAGCAACTAAATAAACCAATTACACAACTACAAGAGTGTTACTAATATGTTTCTTTGTAATAAAATATATTAGATAACTAGTATCTTTTGTCGAAAACTTCTTTAAGGGACATAAAATTTGTGTACTTCATGAAGCAGCCTTTATCATGTTGATCTACAAACTATAATATACAGTAGTACTCTAATTGTTTGCTTACAACTTCTTACAAACACAGTGAATGTAAGATACAGAATCATTTATACATAATTTCAAAAATATATGATACTTTTTTATACAACTTAAAGTAAATGTATATTAGAGAGAACACATTCTCACTATCAGTTGATATGTGAAGGCTTGTGTTCTTGTTATAGTAACCTATTCACTTGTTACTGTAAATTGATGACGTACATGTGTTCCTCCTGTGGTTGTTATAGTAACCTATTCACTTGTTACTGTAAATTGATGATGTACATATGTTGCTCCTGTGGTTGTTATAGTTACCTAATCACTTGTCACTGTAAATTGATGACATACACATGTTGATCCTGTGGTTGTTATAGTTACCTAATCACTTGTCACTGTAAATTGATGACGTACACATGTTGATCCTGTGGTTGTTATAGTTACCTAATCACTTGTCACTGTAAATTGATGACATACACATGTTGATCCTGTGGTTGTTATAGTTACCTAATCACTTGTCACTGTAAATTGATGACATACACATGTTGATCCTGTGGTTGTTATAGTTACCTAATCACTTGTCACTGTAAATTGATGACGTACACATGTTGATCCTGTGGTTGTTATAGTAACCTAATCACTTGTTACTGTAAATTGATGACGTACATGTGTTGCTCCTGTGGTTGTTATAGTAACCTAATCACTTGTTACTGTAAATTGATGACGTACATGTGTTGCTCCTGTGGTTGTTATAGTAACCTAATCGCTTGTTACTGTAAATTGATGATGTACATATGTTGCTCCTGTGGTTGTTATAGTTACCTAATCACTTGTCACTGTAAATTGATGACATACACATGTTGATCCTGTGGTTGTTATAGTTACCTAATCACTTGTCACTGTAAATTGATGACGTACACATGTTGATCCTGTGGTTGTTATAGTAACCTAATCACTTGTTACTGTAAATTGATGACGTACATGTGTTGCTCCTGTGGTTGTTATAGTAATCTAATCACTTGTTACTGTAAATTGATGACGTACATGTGTTGCTCCTGTGGTTGTTATAGTAACCTAATCACTTGTTACTGTAAATTGATGACGTACATGTGTTGCTCCTGTGGTTGTTATAGTAACGTAATCACTTGTTACTCTAAATTAATGACGTACATGTGTTGCTCCTGTGGTTGTTATAGTAACTTAATCACTTGTTACTCTAAATTAATGATGTACATATGTTGCTCCTGTGGTTGTTATAGTAACCTAATTACTTGTTACTCTAAATTAATGATGTACATATGTTGCTCCTGTGGTTGTTATAGTAACCTAATTACTTGGTACTGTAAATTAATGATGTACGTGTTGCTTTATTTTGATGTAACACACTCTCTATTATGTAAGTTGTTTATATACTGAAGTATCCCGTTTCTCCTCTATTTTGATGTAACACACTCTCTACTATGCAAGTTGTTTATATACTGAAGTATCCCGTTTCTCCTCTATTTTGATGTAACACACTTTCTACTATGTAAATTGTTTATATACTGAAGTATCCCATTTCTCCTCTATTTTGATGTAACACACTCTCTACTATGTAAATTGTTTATATACTAAAGTATCCCATTTCTCCTCTATTTTGATGTAACACACTCTCTACTATGTAAATTGTTTATATACTGAAGTATCCCATTTCTCCTCTATTTTGATTTAACACACTCTCTACTATGTAAATTGTTTATATGCTGAAGTATCCCATTTCTCCTTTGTTTTTCTGTAACACACTCTCTACTGTGTAAATTGTTTATATACTGAAGTATCCCATTTCTTCTCTGTTTTTTTGTAACACACTCTCTACTATGTAAATTGTTTATATACTGAAGTATCCCATTTCTCCTCTGTTTTTCTGTAACACACTCTTTACTGTGTAAATTGTTTATATACTGAAGTATCCCATATCTCCTCTATTTTGATGTAACACACTCTCTACTATGTAAATCGTTTATATACAGAAGTATCCCATTTCTGCTCCATTTTTCTGTAACACACTCTCTACTATGTAAATCGTGTATGTTCTGAATTATCCCGTTTCTCCTCTATTTTGATGTAATACACTCTACTATGGAAATCGTTTATGTACTGAAGTATCCCATTTCTCCTCAGTTTTTCTGTAACACACACTCTACTATGTAAATCGTTTATGTACTGAAGTATCCCATTTCTCCTCTATTTTGATGTAACACACTCTGTACTATGTAAATCGTTTATGTACTGAATTATCCCATTTCTCCTCTACTTTGATGTAACACACTCTCTACTCTGTAAATCATTTATATACTGAAGTATCCCATTTCTCCTCTATTTTTCTGTAACACACTCTCTACTATGTAAATCATGTATGTACTGAATTATCCTGTTTCTTCTTTATTTTGATGTAACACACTCTCTACTGTGTAAATTGTTTATATACTGAAGTATCCCATTTCTACTCTAGTTTGATGTAACACACTTTCTACTATGTAAATTGTTTATATACTGAAGTATCCCATTTCTACTCTAGTTTGATGTAACACGCACTCTACTATGTAAATTGTTTATATACTGAAGTATCCCATTTCTTCTCTATTTTTCTTTAACACGCACTCTACTATGTAAATCGTTTATGTACTGAATTATCCAGTTTCTCCTCTACTTTGATGTAGCACTCTCTCTACTATGTAAATTGTTTATATTCTGAAGTATCCCATTTCTCCTCTGTTTTTCTGTAACACTCTCCGCTACGTAAATTGTTTATATACTGAAGTATCCCATTTCTCCTCTATTTTGATGTAACATACTCTTTACTATGTAAATTGTTTATATACTGAAGTATCCCATTTCTCCTCTATTTTGATGTAACACACTCTCTACTATGTAAATTGTTTATATACTGAAGTATCCCATTTCTCCTCTATTTTGATTTAACACACTCTCTACTATGTAAATTGTTTATATGCTGAAGTATCCCATTTCTCCTCTGTTTTTCTGTAACACACTCTCTACTGTGTAAATTGTTTATATACTGAAGTATCCCATTTCTTCTCTGTTTTTTTGTAACACACTCTCTACTATGTAAATTGTTTATATACTGAAGTATCCCATTTCTCCTCTGTTTTTCTGTAACACACTCTCTACTGTGTAAATTGTTTATATACTGAAGTATCCCATTTCTCCTCTGTTTTTCTGTAACACACTCTTTACTGTGTAAATTGTTTATATACTGAAGTATCCCATTTCTCCTCTATTTTGATGTAACACACTCTCTACTATGTAAATCGTTTATATACAGAAGTATCCCATTTCTGCTCTATTTTTCTGTAACACACTCTCTACTATGTAAATCGTGTATGTTCTGAATTATCCCGTTTCTCCTCTATTTTGATGTAACACACTCTCTACTAAGTAAATCGTTTATATACTGAACTATCCCATTTCTCCTCTATTTTTCTGTAACACACTCTACTATGTAAATCGTTTATGTACTGAAGTATCCCGTTTCTCCTCTATTTTGGTGTAACACACTCTAATATGTAAATTGTTTATATACTGAAGTATCCCATTTCTCCTCTGTTTTTCTGTAACACACACTCTACTAGGTAAATCGTTTATGTACTGAAGTATCCCGTTTCTCCTCTATTTTGGTGTAACACACTCTAATATGTAAATTGTTTATGTCCTGAAGTATCCCATTTCTCCTCTATTTTGATGTAACACAAACTCTACTATGTAAATCGTTTATGTACTAAAGTATCCCATTTCTCCTCTATTTTGATGTAACACACTCTACTATGTAAATTGTTTATATACTGAAGTATCCCATTTCTCCTCAGTTTTTCTGTAACACACACTCTACTATGTAAATCGTTTATGTACTGAATTATCCCATTTCTCCTCTACTTTGATGTAACACACTCTCTACTCTGTAAATCATTTATATACTGAAGTATCCCATTTCTCCTCTATTTTTCTGTAACACACTCTCTACTATGTAAATCATGTATGTACTGAATTATCCTGTTTCTTCTTTATTTTGATGTAACACACTCTCTACTGTGTAAATTGTTTATATACTGAAGTATCCCATTTCTACTCTAGTTTGATGTAACACACTTTCTACTATGTAAATTGTTTATATACTGAAGTATCCCATTTCTACTCTAGTTTGATGTAACACGCACTCTACTATGTAAATTGTTTATATACTGAAGTATCCCATTTCTTCTCTATTTTTCTTTAACACGCACTCTACTATGTAAATCGTTTATATACTGAATTATCCAGTTTCTCCTCTACTTTGATGTAGCACTCTCTCTACTATGTAAATTGTTTATATTCTGAAGTATCCCATTTCTCCTCTGTTTTTCTGTAACACTCTCCGCTACGTAAATTGTTTATATACTGAAGTATCCCATTTCTCCTCTATTTTGATGTAACATACTCTTTACTATGTAAATTGTTTATATACTGAAGTATCCCATTTCTCCTCTATTTTGATTGAACACACTCTCTACTATGGAAATCGTTTATATACTGAAGTATCCCATTTCTACTCTAGTTTGATGTAACACTCTTTCTACTATGTAAATTGTTTATATAGTGAAGTATCCCATTTCTCCTCTATTTTGATGTAACACACTTTCTACTATGTAAATTGTTTATATACTGAAGTATCCCATTTCTCCTCTATTTTGATGTAACACACTCTCTACTATGTAAATTGTTTATATACTGAAGTATCCCATTTCTACTCTACTTTGATGTAACACACACTCTGCTATGTAAATCGTTTATATACTGAAGTATCCCATTTCTCCTCTACTTTGATGTAACACACTCTCTACTCTGTAAATCATTTATATACTGAAGTATCCCATTTCTCCTCTATTTTTCTGTAACACACTCTCTACTATGTAAATCATGTATGTACTGAATTATCCTGTTTCTTCTTTATTTTGATGTAACACACTCTCTACTGTGTAAATTGTTTATATACTGAAGTATCCCATTTCTACTCTAGTTTGATGTAACACACTTTCTACTATGTAAATTGTTTATATACTGAAGTATCCCATTTCTACTCTAGTTTGATGTAACACGCACTCTACTATGTAAATTGTTTATATACTGAAGTATCCCATTTCTTCTCTATTTTTCTTTAACACGCACTCTACTATGTAAATCGTTTATATACTGAATTATCCAGTTTCTCCTCTACTTTGATGTAGCACTCTCTCTACTATGTAAATTGTTTATATTCTGAAGTATCCCATTTCTCCTCTGTTTTTCTGTAACACTCTCTACTATGTAAATCGTTTATGTACTGTATTATCCCATTTCTCCTCATTTTTGATGTAACACACTCTCTACTATGTAAATCGTTTATATACAGAAGTATCCCATTTCTTCTCTGTTTTTTTGTAACACACTTTCTACTATGTAAATTGTTTATATGCTGAAGTATCCCATTTCTCCTCTGTTTTTCTGTAACACACTCTCTACTGTGTAAATTGTTTATATACTGAAGTATCCCATTTCTTCTCTGTTTTTTTGTAACACACTCTCTACTATGTAAATTGTTTATATACTGAAGTATCCCATTTCTCCTCTGTTTTTCTGTAACACACTCTCTACTGTGTAAATTGTTTATATACTGAAGTATCCCATTTCTCCTCTGTTTTTCTGTAACACACTCTCTACTGTGTAAATTGTTTATATACTGAAGTATCCCATTTCTCCTCTGTTTTTCTGTAACACACTCTTTACTGTGTAAATTGTTTATATACTGAAGTATCCCATTTCTCCTCTATTTTGATGTAACACACTCTCTACTATGTAAATCGTTTATATACAGAAGTATCCCATTTCTGCTCTATTTTTCTGTAACACACTCTCTACTATGTAAATCGTGTATGTTCTGAATTATCCCGTTTCTCCTCTATTTTGATGTAACACACTCTTTACTAAGTAAATCGTTTATATACTGAACTATCCCATTTCTCCTCTATTTTTCTGTAACACACTCTACTATGGAAATCGTTTATGTACTGAAGTATCCCGTTTCTCCTCTATTTTGGTGTAACACACTCTAATATGTAAATTGTTTATATACTGAAGTATCCCATTTCTCCTCTGTTTTTCTGTAACACACTCTCTACTGTGTAAATTGTTTATATACTGAAGTATCCCATTTCTCCTCTGTTTTTCTGTAACACACTCTTTACTGTGTAAATTGTTTATATACTGAAGTATCCCATTTCTCCTCTATTTTGATGTAACACACTCTCTACTATGTAAATCGTTTATATACAGAAGTATCCCATTTCTGCTCTATTTTTCTGTAACACACTCTCTACTATGTAAATCGTTTATGTTCTGAATTATCCCATTTCTCCTCTATTTTGATGTAACACACTCTCTACTAAGTAAATCGTTTATATACTGAACTATCCCATTTCTCCTCTATTTTTCTGTAACACACTCTACTATGGAAATCGTTTATGTACTGAAGTATCCCGCTTTCTCCTCTATTTTGGTGTAACACACTCTAATATGTAAATTGTTTATATACTGAAGTATCCCATTTCTCCTCTGTTTTTCTGTAACACACACTCTACTAGGTAAATCGTTTATGTACTGAAGTATCCCATTTCTCCTCTATTTTGGTGTAACACACTCTAATATGTAAATTGTTTATGTCCTGAAGTATCCCATTTCTCCTCTATTTTGATGTAACACAAACTCTACTATGTAAATCGTTTATGTACTAAAGTATCCCATTTCTCCTCTATTTTGATGTAACACACTCTACTATGTAAATTGTTTATATACTGAAGTATCCCATTTCTCCTCAGTTTTCTGTAACACACACTCTACTATGTAAATCGTTTATGTACTGAATTATCCCATTTCTCCTCTACTTTGATGTAACACACTCTCTACTCTGTAAATCATTTATATACTGAAGTATCCCATTTCTCCTCTATTTTTCTGTAACACACTCTCTACTATGTAAATCATGTATGTACTGAATTATCCTGTTTCTTCTTTATTTTGATGTAACACACTCTCTACTGTGTAAATTGTTTATATACTGAAGTATCCCATTTCTACTCTAGTTTGATGTAACACACTTTCTACTATGTAAATTGTTTATATACTGAAGTATCCCATTTCTACTCTAGTTTGATGTAACACGCACTCTACTATGTAAATTGTTTATATACTGAAGTATCCCATTTCTTCTCTATTTTTCTTTAACACGCACTCTACTATGTAAATCGTTTATATACTGAATTATCCAGTTTCTCCTCTACTTTGATCTAGCACTCTCTCTACTATGTAAATTGTTTATATTCTGAAGTATCCCATTTCTCCTCTGTTTTTCTGTAACACTCTCTACTATGTAAATTGTTTATATACTGAAGTATCCCATTTCTCCTCTATTTTGATGTAACATACTCTTTACTATGTAAATTGTTTATATACTGAAGTATCCCATTTCTCCTCTATTTTGATTGAACACACTCTCTACTATGGAAATCGTTTATATACTGAAGTATCCCATTTCTACTCTAGTTTGATGTAACACTCTTTCTACTATGTAAATTGTTTATATAGTGAAGTATCCCATTTCTCCTCTATTTTGATGTAACACACTTTCTACTATGTAAATTGTTTATATACTGAAGTATCCCATTTCTCCTCTATTTTGATGTAACACACTCTCTACTATGTAAATTGTTTATATACTGAAGTATCCCATTTCTACTCTACTTTGATGTAACACACACTCTGCTATGTAAATCGTTTATATACTGAAGTATCCCATTTCTCCTCTACTTTGATGTAACACACTCTCTACTCTGTAAATCATTTATATACTGAAGTATCCCATTTCTCCTCTATTTTTCTGTAACACACTCTACTATGTAAATCATGTTATGTACTGAATTATCCTGTTTCTTCTTTATTTTGATGTAACACACTCTCTACTGTGTAAATTGTTTATATACTGAAGTATCCCATTTCTACTCTAGTTTGATGTAACACACTTTCTACTATGTAAATTGTTTATATACTGAAGTATCCCATTTCTACTCTAGTTTGATGTAACACACTCTACTATGTAAATTGTTTATATACTGAAGTATCCCATTTCTTCTCTATTTTTCTTTAACACACTCTACTATGTAAATCGTTTATATACTGAATTATCCAGTTTCTCCTCTACTTTGATGTAGCACTCTCTCTACTATGTAAATTGTTTATATTCTGAAGTATCCCATTTCTCCTCTGTTTTTCTGTAACACTCTCTACTATGTAAATCGTTTATGTACTGTATTATCCCATTTCTCCTCATTTTGATGTAACACACTCTCTACTATGTAAATCGTTTATATACAGAAGTATCCCATTTCTTCTCTGTTTTTTTGTAACACACTTTCTACTATGTAAATTGTTTATATACTGAAGTATCCCATTTCTCCTCTATTTTGATTTAACACACTCTCTACTATGTAAATTGTTTATATGCTGAAGTATCCCATTTCTCCTCTGTTTTTCTGTAACACACTCTCTACTGTGTAAATTGTTTATATACTGAAGTATCCCATTTCTTCTCTGTTTTTTTGTAACACACTCTCTACTATGTAAATTGTTTATATACTGAAGTATCCCATTTCTCCTCTGTTTTTCTGTAACACACTCTCTACTGTGTAAATTGTTTATATACTGAAGTATCCCATTTCTCCTCTGTTTTTTGTGTAACACACTCTCTACTGTGTAAATTGTTTATATACTGAAGTATCCCATTTCTCCTCTGTTTTTCTGTAACACACTCTTTACTGTGTAAATTGTTTATATACTGAAGTATCCCATTTCTCCTCTATTTTGATGTAACACACTCTCTACTATGTAAATCGTTTATATACAGAAGTATCCCATTTCTGCTCTATTTTTCTGTAACACACTCTCTACTATGTAAATCGTGTATGTTCTGAATTATCCCGTTTCTCCTCTATTTTGATGTAACACACTCTTTACTAAGTAAATCGTTTATATACTGAACTATCCCATTTCTCCTCTATTTTTCTGTAACACACTCTACTATGGAAATCGTTTATGTACTGAAGTATCCCATTTCTCCTCTATTTTGGTGTAACACACTCTAATATGTAAATTGTTTATATACTGAAGTATCCCATTTCTCCTCTGTTTTTCTGTAACACACACTCTACTAGGTAAATCGTTTATGTACTGAAGTATCCCGTTTCTCCTCTATTTTGGTGTAACACACTCTAATATGTAAATTGTTTATGTCCTGAAGTATCCCATTTCTCCTCTATTTTGATGTAACACAAACTCTACTATGTAAATCGTTTATGTACTAAAGTATCCCATTTCTCCTCTATTTTGATGTAACACACTCTACTATGTAAATTGTTTATATACTGAAGTATCCCATTTCTCCTCAGTTTTTCTGTAACACACACTCTACTATGTAAATCGTTTATGTACTGAAGTATCCCATTTCTCCTCTATTTTGATGTAACACACTCTGTACTATGTAAATCGTTTATGTACTAAAACATCCCATTTCTCCTCTATTTTTCTGAAACACACACTCTACTATGTAAATCGTTTATGTACTGAATTATCCCATTTCTCCTCTACTTTGATGTAACACACTCTCTACTCTGTAAATCATTTATATACTGAAGTATCCCATTTCTCCTCTATTTTTCTGTAACACACTCTCTACTATGTAAATCATGTATGTACTGAATTATCCTGTTTCTTCTTTATTTTGATGTAACACACTCTCTACTGTGTAAATTGTTTATATACTGAAGTATCCCATTTCTACTCTAGTTTGATGTAACACACTTTCTACTATGTAAATTGTTTATATACTGAAGTATCCCATTTCTACTCTAGTTTGATGTAACACACTTTCTACTATGTAAATTGTTTATATACTGAAGTATCCCATTTCTTCTCTATTTTTCTTTAACACGCACTCTACTATGTAAATCGTTTATGTACTGAATTATCCAGTTTCTCCTCTACTTTGATGTAGCACTCTCTCTACTATGTAAATTGTTTATATTCTGAAGTATCCCATTTCTCCTCTACTTTGATGTAGCACTCTCTCTACTATGTAAATTGTTTATATTCTGAAGTATCCCATTTCTCCTCTGTTTTTCTGTAACACTCTCCGCTACGTAAATTGTTTATATACTGAAGTATCCCATTTCTCCTCTACTTTGATGTAACACACTCTCTACTATGTAAATCGTTTATGTACTGAAGTATCCCATTTCTCCTCTATTTTGATGTAACACACTCTCTATTATGTAAATCGTTTATATACTGAAACATCACATTTCTCCTCTATTTTTCTGTAACACACACTCTACTATGTAAATCGTTTATGTACTGAATTATCCCATTTCTCCTCTATTTTGATGTAACACACTCTCTACTATGTAAATCGTTTATGTACTGTATTATCCCATTTCTCCTCATTTTTGATGTAACACACTCTCTACTATGTAAATCGTTTATATACTGAATTATCCCTTTTCTCATCTATTTTGATGTAACACACTCTCTACTATGTAAATCGTTTATATACTGAAACATCACATTTCTCCTCTATTTTTCTGTAACACACACTCTACTATGTAAATCGTTTATATACAGAAGTATCCCATTTCTGCTCTATTTTTCTGTAACACACTCTCTACTATGTAAATCGTGTATGTTCTGAATTATCCCGTTTCTCCTGTATTTTGATGTAACACACTCTCTACTAAGTAAATCGTTTATATACTGAACTATCCCATTTCTCCTCTATTTTTCTGTAACACACTCTACTATGTAAATTGTTTATATACTGAAGTATCCCATTTCTCCTCTGTTTTTCTGTAACACACACTCCACTATGTAAATCGTTTATGTACTGAAGTATCCCATTTCTCCTCTATTTTGATGTAACACACACTCTACTATGTAAATCGTTTATGTACTAAAGTATCCCATTTCTCCTCTATTTTGATGTAACACACTCTACTATGTAAATCATTTATATACTGAAGTATCCCATTTCTCCTCTGTTTTTCTGTAACACACACACTACTATGTAAATCGTTTATGTACTGAAGTATCCCATTTCTCCTCTATTTTGATGTAACACACTCTGTACTATGTAAATCGTTTATGTACTAAAACATCCCATTTCTCCTCTATTTTTCTGAAACACACACTCTACTATGTAAATCGTTTATGTACTGAATCATCCCATTTCTCCTCTGCTTTGATGTAACACACACTCTGCTATGTAAATCGTTTATATACTGAAGTATCCCATTTCTCCTCCATTTTGATGTAACACACTCTCTACTATGTAAATCATTTATATACTGAAGTATCCCATTTCTCCTCTATTTTTCTGTAACACACTCTCTACTATGTAAATCATGTATGTACTGAATTATCCTGTTTCTCCTCTATTTTGATGTAACACACTCTCTACTGTGTAAATTGTTTATATACTGAAGTATCCCATTTCTACTTTAGTTTGATGTAACACACTTTCTACTATGTAAATTGTTTATATACTGAAGTATCCCATTTCTTCTCTATTTTTCTTTAACACGCACTCTACTATGTAAATCGTTTATGTACTGAATTATCCAGTTTCTCCTCAACTTTGATGTAGCACTCTCTCTACTATGTAAATTGTTTATATTCTGAAGTATCCCATTTCTCCTCTGTTTTTCTGTAACACTCTCCGCTATGTAAATTGTTTATATACTGAAGTATCCCATTTCTCCTCTATTTTGATGTAACATACTCTTTACTATGTAAATTGTTTATATACTGAAGTATCCCATTTCTCCTCTATTTTGATTGAACACACTCTCTACTATGGAAATCGTTTATATACTGAAGTATCCCATTTCTACTCTAGTTTGATGTAACAGTCTTTCTACTATGTAAATTGTTTATATACTGAAGTATCCCATTTCTCCTCTATTTTGATGTAACACACTTTCTACTATGTAAATTGTTTATATACTGAAGTATCCCATTTCTCCTCTATTTTGATGTAACACACTCTCTACTATGTAAATTTTTTATATACTAAAGTATCCCATTTCTCCTCTATTTTGATGTAACACACTCTCTACTATGTAAATTGTTTATATACTGAAGTATCCCATTTCTCCTCTATTTTGATTTAACACACTCTCTACTATGTAAATTGTTTATATACTGAAGTATCCCATTTCTCCTCTATTTTGATGTAACACACTCTCTACTATGTAAATTGTTTATATACTGAAGTATCCCATTTCTCCTCTATTTTTTGTAACACACTCTCTACTATGTAAATTGTTTATATACTGAAGTATCCCATTTCTCCTCTATTTTGATGTAACACACTCTCTACTATGTAAATTGTTTATATACTGAAGTATCCCATTTCTCCTCTGTTTTCTGTAACACACTCTTTACTGTGTAAATTGTTTATATACTGAAGTATCCCATTTCTCCTCTATTTTGATTTAACACACTCTCTACTATGTAAATTGTTTATATGCTGAAGTATCCCATTTCTCCTCTGTTTTTCTGTAACACACTCTCTACTGTGTAAATTGTTTATATACTGAAGTATCCCATTTCTTCTCTGTTTTTTTGTAACACACTCTCTACTATGTAAATTGTTTATATACTGAAGTATCCCATTTCTCCTCTGTTTTTCTGTAACACACTCTCTACTGTGTAAATTGTTTATATACTGAAGTATCCCATTTCTCCTCTGTTTTTCTGTAACACACTCTTTACTGTGTAAATTGTTTATATACTGAAGTATCCCGCTTTCTCCTCTATTTTGATTTAACACACTCTCTACTGTGTAAATTGTTTATATACTGAAACATCCCATTTCTCCTCTGTTTTTCTGTAACACACTCTCTACTTTGTATTTCAGGTGATATTCTGAAAGCCAATGATGACCTTACAACAGTGATAAACACTTACAAGAAATTGGTCCTTGGACAAGATGTTGGACCCGTGGTATTTTTAGCAGACAGAAACCCTAAAAGTAAGTGAAACTTCTTTGTAATGTTTTTATAGATAAAATGTATCATTATTTATATTTTATTTATGGTGTATCATAAATGAAATGCAGGTTGAACCTTGAATATTTTCACCTTGTTAAAATACATGTAGAAAATGACATATTTTGTTAATAATATAGCTTTTTGAAAATTAAAGTTTTTCTTTTATATTAATTGTTTTCAGTTAAATTTTGGCCAAAGATTTGTGAAGCGTGTTAAGTCGTTCTTTTAGCTTGAATAATGGGTAAAATATGAAAATTAATTTAAAATGTGTAGACATAATTTAACATTGTTTAACATTAACTTTAAAGAACACATTATTTTACTGTTAAAAGGAACTTTGTGATGACTTGTCAGATAAAGCTTATAATTTGTAAAGCAGTGATAAAGCCATTAGTCTGACATACATAAGGAGTTTGTGGCTAAACAACAGAAACATTAATAGAATTTTGGTGTGGTATTCTGTATAGTGTTTGGTATATAAACAAGAGGGAATCCCCAATAGCTACAGTTGTAATTAGATTTCAGATCAGTCAAGAGGTGAAACTATGAGCTGAAAGTCTGTACTTGAAAGCTCTGAGCCATTTTATTAGCTGCTATGTTTGAGCTAAAGAAAGATCACAGTCTTGTACAAAGACCAATTCATATTAAATTAAGAATGAAAAGATTTACTACTTCCTATAAAAGATGGCATTTATTTCATCATTAGCTACAATGAAACCCAAATTTCATAGCATAACAGATAAGCCCATGATACTCTTAACCCCATTGCTAAGGGAAATGGGTCAAAGTCTATGTTGTGTTGTATTTGTTGACATGTATTCAAAATAGAAATGAACTACTATTTTATGAATGTAGGTCAGTAAGTTTGGTATCAAGTTGTATATTGCAATTCAACTTGTAGCATGATCCATGAGAATTTCTTAATTCAAAAGTAAATATTAAAAATGAAACCTTAAATATCAGTTTTGTGTGTCACGTGGTACATTGAATGTAGCATTGGTTCAAGTTACTAATACTAATGAGTTAGAATCTAAAATAATAACCTTGTATCTTTTATATTTGCTGAGATGTCACCACATACCCTGAATCAAACACAGTGGCCCTGCCCACCTCTTTTCATTTTGGGAAACGTGTGTTATCCCTGTTTGCATGTACAATGTGAGTAATTAACTGAAGGCTCAGAATGTCCTTTCTAGTGGCTTTCTCAATCGGTTTTAAGTATTCTGGCTTCAAATCCTTTCTTTCATACTGCATTCTAAGTAGTAAGGTAAGACATACAGTGAACTTGAAATTTTATATTTTCTCACACTGAAATACAGCTTAATTACTGTGGTTGATGAATTATTGTGGAATTCTATTATATTGGTGCAGTAATTTATGCCTTTTTTGTTATTTCAAAATATATATTATATATAAACCCTAAAATTATTTTGTTTCACATTCTTTGTTGACACATTTGATTAGGCTCAGCAGTCTGTGGCAGGCTACAAACAAGTACAAAGTTTATAATTAGAATAGATAATTGTTTAGTGTACTTCTTTATTTAGTGTTCTGTTAATTAAGAAATATAATAATATATATACATATATAATCTAATATTTGAAGTGTAACTTTTACAAAATGCTGGTTCACAGTAAAAATGGTTAACTTAGTAAAGGCCAGTTTTATATTCTTGGATATGGTAATGAGTGCATTTGCTGCATCATTCTGATTTTGTTATATTAACTAGGAACAGCTGAATATAATAAATGTATAATGTTATGACAGTGAAGCTACGTAGACTAAGTGTTTCTGTTTTCATGTTATAATTTGTAGTTATTCAAGAATGAAGAAAGCGTATTTTATATTTATTTGTCCACCAATGGCATAGCAAGAAAGTAAGTCAGTTGACTTGCAAAGCTAGAAACTAGGTACAAATAGTCCATTGTGTAGCTCTATGCTACATTCAATCAGTGTTTTTATTTCTTGATTTGATATGATGGTTACAAGGTCAGTCAAATTGATAAAATCCATACAGTATTGAAAATAATTGATCAAATATAAAGATTTTCTAAAAAAAAACATAATAATCTGGAGATTATAAATATTTTGCATGTGAAATATGAAAGTCTTCTGGGGCGTAAAAAGTATATTTAATTTTAAAATTGAAACTTCTTTGCCTTTTTTTGAATGTTGACTATTCGACACACAATAAAACATTACTCAAGAAACCTTAAAACTTAATAAAAATATCTGAACTTTTACATTTGAAAGCATTGTAATGTTTACAAATAATCTTCACGACTTTGTAAAGATATGCATACATTATCAAAAATAATAGTATAATTACACTCATGAATACTTTTGTAGTTACGAGTTAGGTGGATCTCACCCAATCTGTAATAGTAGGTTTAATAATATCAGACCTGTCTATTTTCATAGGTGTATTATTGACAGTTTTGTAGCAGGTAATATAAAGAATGTATAACATATAAACTTCTATAGGTAGATCTGTGTGATACAACCATATAAGAAAATTTATAAGAAGAGAAAGTCTGTGGTGAAGTATTTACTTTCTACAGCAGACACTGACTTCCAAATCTTCATTCAACTTAAAACATTTCTCTGTGGTATTGTGGAGGTATGTTCACTACAGCTTGGACTTTCACAATATCTCTCTCTCTGAACACGCCAAAGTATTTAATGACAAATCTATATAGAGACAGAGAAAATTCTACAGTTGGTGAATATCTGTATGTCTGAGAGATGCATGTAATGACAATTTATATTAGCTTCCTCTGTGTGTCCATGAATTTTGAACTTTGACCCCATAATTAACAAAGTGGGCACTTTGCTACATAACTCAACATCTACCAGTCCTTTGTACAGCAAAGTATAGAACATTGTAAAGTCGTCACTTCTCTTGAGGGCCAGTTAGGCATAGAAAGTAGATTTTCCATAAACTGAAGTATATAAGATTGGTCTTCATTAAGAGACATATTGCTACCCATTTAGCATGAGGTGGAATATTCTTCAGTTTGGAGGAACTCAAAGCTCTTTTCTGTCAGCTGTTGGTGCTAGCCAAAAGTATCATGCTTATCTAAATGATGAAACAAAGATATAAACACACTAGTACAGGACGTTAAGTCTTTCAAAAAGAAAACAGTCCAGCACGGTACGGATGTCTTGTTTATTTCTATTCATAAGAAAGCAGTCCAGCACTATAATGGATGTCTTGTTTATTTCTATTCATAAGAAAGCAGTCCAGCACTATAACGGATGTCTTGTTTATTTCTATTCATAAGAAAGCAGTCCAGCACTATACGGATGTCTTGTTTATTTCTATTCATAAGAAAGCAGTCCAGCACTATACGGATGTCTTGTTTATTTCTATTCATAAGAAAACAGTCTAGCACGATATGGATGTCTTGTTTAGTAACTTACATTCAAGCCACATGTCATGAGGCTTTAGTAACTTATGTTCAAGCCACATGTCATGAGGTTTTAGTAACTTACGTTCAAGCCACATGTCATGAGGTTTTAGTAACTTACGTTCAAGCCACATGTCATGAGGTTTTAGTAACTTACGTTCAAGCCACATGTCATGAGGTTTTAGTAACTTACGTTCAAGCCACATGTCATGAGGTTTTAGTAACTTACGGTCAAGCCACGTCATGAGGTTTTAGTAACTTACACATGTCACGAGGTTTTGTTAACTTACATACAAGATCGTGGCTAATAATACATATTGTAATAATTAGTTTATTAGTTTTGAGTTCATAATTTTATAAGGCAATATTAAAAAAAAGATTTTTTGTAGATAAAAACTTATGTTAACTGAAAGACTGACAGATCTTGTAAAGATATTCACATTACATTGATAGTTGAAAGTATTAGGTCTAAAAAGAGTTTAAACAAGTACAAAGAGGATGCATGGTCAATAAAATTGATTGAACCTATATTGAGAAAGTTAATGGCTATTAAGGACACAGATGTTACTTTATAACATACCGTGTTTAAGTGCAGAGATGTTAAGGTAAGCAGAAAGTAGCTTTAAAAGTCATAGGTTCCTGGGATTTCAGACAAGAAATGCTGAGGCTAAGACCCTTACCTAAAAATAAAATAATTTTCTAGGTAGGAAGCTTTGGTCTCATAGCTTTCACTAGGGACCTGGGAAGATTCCAAGTATATAGCCCTAGTTATACATCATAGAAAAGTCTTTAATAATGAGAACACTGTAAGGGTATAAACCATATGGATATCTGTACATTTAATAGTGACACAATCCATTATGGCTTTTACAAATAATAAAAAAGGATAAGTTATTATAAATAACAATAATTATTTGAATTGATTTTAAAGAAGTAGTTATTGCATAGTACTGTGATTAGCTGTTCACATTCAAGTGTGGTGTTTCTATCTCTATTTATTTGTATAGGTGAAACTTCACTCTTGGACCTAGCATCTCCTACAGAGAAGCGTGGTTCTCAGTGTGTGGATTCAAGTCTTCTGGATGACCAGCTGTTAGCTCTAGGTAAAGAAAGTAACTTGTCTTGGCTTCTTTATTTTGAATGAACAACCATTTTATTCTAACTTAAATACAGTCAAGTAATAGTTCTTTTGAAGTAGGACTTGTTATTATTTATTACATTAATTTTCAGATGATTACTTTAAGACAGCAGATAAATAAAGTTTCATTACTGGCACTTGTGGCTGAATTTTATTTTTAGTTCAGTTTATATTTTTGTGGATATAAAAGAAATACATAAAATGATATTAATTGGTGCTTTTATACAGGCTTGAGTGACTCAAAACAGAATATGTCACCACATCAGTCACCTTCTTCTGTCATAAATGGTGTGAAAACCTCTAGTGACCTTGAGGATCTGGATAAGATATTTTCTGTGGGAAATTCTAAAACAGAAATTACAAATTCAGGTTTTGGAATCCTCACATCTCAAGTAAATGGTGCGGGTGTTGGAAGCACCAATTCCATTGCAGTCAGAACCACAGTGGGTATTTCATCTAGTGCTCGGTTTCTGCCACACCAGCATATCACAGAGATGAAAATATTCCAAAGCTTCTCCAGCCCATAAATACAAGTATGTTAATGTTTTGGAAGCCCAGAGACCAAAATATAGTTGAAAAATATAGGTGTAGTCCATGGAGTGTTCAGTGGTTTCAACACATTTTGTAAATAAAAACAATTTTGATTTGTGAAAGTTAAAAATTTTGGAGGAAAAAGAAAATTCATTACTCAATTATTTAAACTTGAAGTATTAAACTAATATGTTCCACAATAAATATATATGTATGTATGTATGCGTATTTATTTATGAGCAACTTCTCTCTTTAATTGTGTTAGAGGGTGGACTTTTAACTGTTCTGAACGAGTAAAATATTAAACAGTGCTTAAAACTGTCGTGCATTTTGATACTGAACATATAATTTATTTTGCTTTATTTCAACAAACTTTTATCGTACAGTTAAACTTCTGTAACGTTAGGCTCGTTACCTGTGAAAAGTGGCTGTACTAATATTAACTTTAAATATTTATGTGTGATTTTGGAATAATTTAATTATTGTACAATTTTTCTTTCTGTTCATTAGTAAGGTAACTTATAGAGGAAGTAGAATGTAACTTACAAATGAATGAAGCTGTTTCTATATAACAAACAATGGAATTACTTGATCACTGGATAAACCTAAACCTATCACAGTGTATTGAACCATCATATAAGTATCTTGGCTATGAACAGGATTTTGGAATTTCTAGGTTAGTTTCAAATTATCGTTTCTTCTGTTTCAGTAGAATCTCCTGTTCCAATATGTACTACTCATAGTAACGATAAAAACAGCTTTAGGTCAGTTGGAGCAAAAGGGTTAGAAGAATTGGATGTGTTAAGTCAGTCATTGCTGAAGAAAAGTTTACCAGCCAATGCTCCAACTAAGTCTGAATTTCCAAGGTAAAGTTCAGGTGGTACTTAAGCACTAATAAGTGATAGTTTGTGTTGCATACAACTGTTCTCTAAATGATTAATTGTTGAAAATATAAGAAATTGCAAATTTCATATTAATTAAATACCTGTTAAAGTTAAAATTATGTGGTTTTTTCTTTGGAAAGAGGGATCTCTTACACTTCAGAACCCTCTTGTACTGTTATCTGTTTCATGTTTTGTAGTATATTCTGGTTTTAATGTTAAGAATTAGTGTTGTATTTTCCATGATAATATGTCCTATTTCTGTTCATAAAATTTAGTTGACTAAAAATTTGTTTCTTGTCACAACTTATTCAAACTCAAGTGTGTGCTTTAACGCTATTGAAATGGGTCTTTCTATAGTCATAGTTTGAAGGTCATGTCATCACATTTCTAAACATGCATTCATAAAGTAGTAATCTACTATCTTATACCAGTAATACTTAACTTATTCATATCAAATTATTTGATATAAAAATTTTAAATGTAACATTTAATTGTATCAAAGTGTATGATATTAGAATTTGAGAAAAAAACATTCAAATTGGTGTCAAATCGAATGATATTAAAATTTTAAATATAACATTCAAAATGGTATCAAGTTGTATGGTATTGGAATTTTAAATACAACATTCAAATTGGTATCAAAGTGTATGATATTAAAATTTTAAATATAACATTCAAAATGGTATCAAGTTGTATGGTATTGGAATTTTAAATACAACATTCAAATTGGTATCAAAGTGTATGATATTAAAATTTTTAATATAACATACAAATTCATAGTTGAAAATAAATCTTGAATATTAATTTTGTGAGTCATGTGGTATGTTGAATGTAGCACTGGTTCAAACTAGATGTTTTTGGTGTTAAGTACAAAATCTGTAATTTTTTTATGAATTAGGAACCTAACTTACCAATATTGACAAGATAGAATATGAAATAAGAACCTCCTGTCTTTTCTGTTTGCTAAGACATCACTACATTTAGACATTCAAACACAGTGACCATGTCCAACTCTGTCTATTTTTATAAATACTTGCTTATGTACATGTGCTTCCATTTATGATGTGTGAATAACTAATTGGAAGCTCAGAATGTCTCAAGCTTGGTACTCTGAGCCTCTGTAAAGAGAAACCTGCTTTTTTTCATGGTTGTCTTGAAATCATAAGGAAAGTCATTATTGAGCTTGAAAAATCATGTGTTTTAGACCAAAATAAAGCTTAGCTTGTTAGTTTGATGAATGGAATTCTGTGGTATTTATATAGTTTTTGTTATTTCAAAATGCATGTGTAAAACTTAAACAAAATAGTTTGTTTTACATTTTTCTTATGTGAAATATGACAAGGCTTAACAAATTACAGCAGGCAGCAAATGAGACAAAGTTCATAACTAAGAGAGATAGTTTTCAATACTTCTTTAATTGGCATTTTATGTTTTAAGAAAAATAATGGAAACTTAAGAACTTATTCGTTAATATTAGTTGTCTATATATGTGCATAATGTATTATAACTCAAATGTGACTACTTTACAAAATACTGGTGCACTAGAACGTAACCAAGGCAAGTAACTTCCTAAAGGTCAGTCTTATGTTATTGGATATGGTAACATGAGTGCATGTGTGATACGTCATTCAACTCCTGTAATATCAGTGAGATGCTATTCTAAGGTCAATATAATAATTTTTGTATCTGTAAAATGTTATGAGATTTAAGTATTTAGGTTAAATATTTGTGTTTTATGTTATAATTTAGACATTCTAGAATGAAAAAAATGACATTTTATTTTCTATTTCTTATGATGGTTACGAGGTCAGTCAAATTGACCAAAACTATACAGTGATACAGAAGTTAAAATAACAGATAATGTTTTTGCTAAAAAAAAATGCATCATTATTGGGGAGATATTTTTATTGCTTTTAAAGATTTTTCATGTGAAATTTAAATTTTAATATCAAAATTAAAATTATTTCACATTCAAAATTTAAAATGCAAAAACATTAGGTTGTCCAGAAATGTCAGAATTCTCACGATGAAATTTAGAAGCTGAATATTGAGTAACTTATTGTTGGTGTTGTTGCTTACCAGGTGTTTTAATTGTCTACTGTTTTAACTCTACTCAGAATAAGTTTTGTAACCCCAAAGGCAGCATGGACAGGAAGGACTTTCATTTACAACTTCAAAATTGGATGAAAAGCTACTGAAACTACACAGAACATCAACCAAACATTTAGCTATAGATCTGTTATCGAAAGTACAGTTCAGCATTGGTTCTGAAGTTTTTACATGGAGATGAAAGTCTTGAAGACCACAAAGGTCATAGAAGGAAGCCATCCTTAAATGAAAACACATTAAGGGAAGCAGTTGATGCAGACTCTTGCACACCAGTATGTGAGCTTGCAGAAAAGCTAAGCACGAGCAAATCAAGCATTGCCAACCCCCTGAATGCAATTGGAAAGAAGAAGACGTTAGATCAGTGGGTTCCACATGAACTGACTGAAGATCAGCAAAATGTGCATTATGAGACCTGTCGAGGATGATGCTCCATCGTGTTACTTGTATTAGGACTCCAAAATACTTGAGTTAACATTGTGATCAAATGTGGAAACATTTAGAAATAAAGTTTTAAGTATTCAAGATACACACATTCCTTTTAGAAAGAAAAATATAGCTGCAAGTAAAAATATCGCTGCAAGTGAAAACATAGCTGCAAGTAAAAATATTGCTGCAAGTGAAAATATAGCTACAAGTAAAAATATAGCTACAAGTGAAAAACCAGTTTGGCAAAGGTTTTAAGAGACAAAGAAAAGCATGAGAAATGTATTATGTGTGTAAAAACTACTGGTTTGAGTTAAGAAAATTTTTTATGCAGAGGAGCGAACAATGTTTTGAACTTCTTCAGTCATCGTCAGGTTCACAAAGAAAAAAAGAGGTAACTGACCGATAGCTGACCACATGTTAGATCTAAGTACACCCTCTACATTCTTACACTCAGTTACACAACTGCCTTCAAACATTGTTCATTGAACACCTAACAGTGTGATAATCAGACTATCACATTAGATCAACTGTTATAATCAAACTGTCACATCAGAACACCTAACAGTGTGATAATCAGACTGTCAAGAACAACTAAGTGTTATAATCAAACTATTGCTCTAGAACAATTAACAGTAATGATCAGACTATAACTTTACAACACTTAAGAATGTAGTAATCATATTATCACTCACTCTAGAACAATTAACACTGTGATAATCAGACTTATCATTTTAAAATGATAAAAATTATTGTTATTGTAATCAGACTTGGAACATTTATATTGTTAAAAGCTCTAATGTAGATTTTTCTCGTCTCATTTTAGTGCTCCTCAGAAAATTCCAATGAATCAGCTACCTAAACAACCACAAGTTCAGACCCCAAGCTCACCGTCCCTATTACGTGTAAATCATCCCCAAGATTCAAATCCTACAGTGGAAACAGAAAATAGGGTTCCATCAATTTCTCCTTCCAAAGTTTCTGTGCAAGATGTTTCGTCTCTTTCAGATGTTACAGTACCTTTACAAAGTATACAACCAGGTATTAATGACTTTCATAAAACAAAGTATTGTGAGAAATATAATTTTATTGTTGTTATACTTTACTACAATATATAAATTAATACTACAAGGTATTGATGATGTTTAAAGATAAGTTATTGTAAGAAATATTATTCTTATACTTTACTGCAAGATATAAATGAATACTACCAAGTATAGATGATTCTTTGATAGATTGTTTAGGCAGAGTATTCATGATGAAACTTTGTAGAATGGACGGCAGCTGCCTGTTGTAGAGATACAATTGTAGAAGACGATGTTTTGAAAGTCTTCCGCCTTTCATCTTGAAGTCTGTGCGTGTGTAGGTGCTGACCATCTTTTATAGTGTCCTGTTGGATTGTGGAGAGCGTGTTGTGATTGGTTGGATTATCACTGTTTCTGATTGGAGGAGAGATTTCCTGTAGATTTAACCAATGACAGCCACAGGTTACTCACCTGTAATCCAGAATCTATGTTAAGTGAAGGTTTAATAGTGTTAATATAAAATGATTCTTTCATTTTTCTTGTCTTCCAGAATATGTCTGTGTTGATGATTCTAGTTTTCTCACAGTTTATTTTGTTTCCAGTTGATGTGGCATGCTCTGCCATGGCTGAATTTTGTCTTTTCATGAGTCTTGTACTATATTTATGTTCTTTTATTCTTGTCGAGAGTTTTCTTCCTGTTTCTCCAATATATGTATCATTGCATGAACACGGAATTTTGTAGAGGATGTTTTGGAGATTCTCTTTGGTAGGTCACTGTTTATTTTTTACCAGAATGACCTTAAGGTCTCCCAAACCCTATGGCTGAACAATTCCGACATCAAACTTGCACCATTTTCAGAAAGACTGAGAAACCAAAACCAAACATCACTAAACATGAATGAAGCACATTGAACCTTCTAAAACAAGACAACAACATGATTCTACCAGCAGACAAAGGAAACAGTCATCCTAGATGTCAACAGTTAGATCAAACAGTTACTAGACAAACACCAATATAATAAGATCACCATGATCACCAGAGAGACTCTTCAATAGAATACTGAACAAATTAAAGAAAGAAGGCTTAATCAACAAAAAAACTAACCAAAGACTTAAGTTCCAATGAAAATTTCCCTCCTTTGTTTTACGGACTACCTATGGTACACAAACCTTATATACCTCTAAGGCCTATTATCAGTGCTCAAAACTCACCTTGCCATCAACTGGCTACTTTGCTAGTACCTATCTTATCTCCACTATGTGGAAACACAGAACATCACGTTGAAAACTCAATAGATTTCATAAGACAGCTCAGAAAGCTATACATCAAATTCCAGGATATTATGTTCAGTTTTGATGTCACAGGTCTGTTTATCAATGTTTCAACCTCAGAAATCCTTCACATCACCAGAAAACGACTGCTGAATGACAACTCTCTACCACACAGAAAAGATATGAAAATAGACTTCATAATGGAACTAACAACCATTTGTCTACAATCAACCTATTTCCAATACAATGAGGAATTCTACAAACAAACAAATGGTGTAGCCTGGGGTCACCACTCTTTTCCAGCCTTGCAGACACTTTCATGGAAGACATTGAAGAAAGAGCCATTTCATCCACACTGATAAAACCAAGTTTCTTCAGACGTTATGTCGACGACACCTTCGTTATTTGGCCCCACAGTCATGAAAACTTACCAGCTTTCTTAGAACATCTCAATTCCATGGACAAAAGAATCCACTTCTATGGAAATAGAGAAACAAAACAAATAACCACATATGTATACAGAAAACCCACCCACATGGACAGATACCTACACTTCCAGTCCTATCATCTAACCTCGATGAAATGTGGTATAATCCAATGCCTAAACAAGAGAGCGGAAAACATTTGTGATAAGACATCTATCGAAGCAGAACGCCAAAAGATCGTAGAGAGTTTAAAACAGAATGGTTACACTTCCTTCTTCATCAAAAACTCCTTGAAGACCACAACAGAAAGAAAACATCAGTAAGTCACCACCATTTAATTACCATATCTATAACATTTCAGTGAAAAACTCAAACACATAGCCAACAAATTCAACATAGAAGTCCGGTGAAAATCCTACAATACCTTAAGGTCCATTCTAGTAAAAAAACAAACAGCGAATTACTAAAGAGAATCTTAAAAACGTCATCTGTGAAATTCCGTGTTCCTGCAACAATACATACATTAGAGAAACAGAAAGAAAACTCTCGACAAGAATAAAAGAACATAAATATAGTACAAGACTCATGAAAACACAAAATTCAGCCATGGCAGAGCATGCCACGTCAACTGGACACAGAATAAACTGCGAAAAACTAGAATCATCAACACAGACAAATTCTGGAAGACAAGAAAAATGAAAGAATCATTTTATATTAACACTATTAAACCTTCACTTAACATAGATTCTGGATTACAGGTGAGTAACCTGTGACTGTCATTGGTTAAATCTACAGGAAATCTCTCCTCCAATCAGAAACAGTGATAATCCAACCAATCACAACACACTCTCCACACTCCACCAGGTCACTATAAAAGATGGTCAGCACCTACACATACCTATTTGAAGACGAAAGGTGGAAGATTTTCAAAACGTTGTCCTCTACAACAGGCAGTTGTCATCCATTCTACAAAGTTTCATCATGAATAGATGATGTTTAAAGAAGATAAGTTATAGTAAGAAATATTGTTGTTATACTTTACTGCAAGATATAAATTAATACTACCAGGTATTGATGATGTTCAAAGAAGAAGAGATACTGTTAGAAATATGGTTATACTTTACTACAAGATATAAATTAATACTACCAGGTATTGATGATGTTCAAAGAAGAAGAGATACTGTTAGAAATATGGTTATACTTTACTACAAGATATAAATTAATACTAACAGGTATTGATGATGTTCAAAGAAGAAGAGATACTGTTAGAAATATTGTTGTTATACTTCACTACAAGATATAAATTAATACTACCAGGTATTGATGATGTTCAAAGAAGAAGAGATACTGTTAGAAATATTGTTGTTATACTTTACTACAAGATATTAATTAATACTACCAGGTATTGATGATGTTCAAAGAAGAAGAGATACTGTTAGAAATATTGTTGTTATACTTCACTACAAGATATAAATTAATACTACCAGGTATTGATGATGTTCAAAGAAGAAGAGATACTGTTAGAAATATTGTTGTTATACTTTACTACAAGATATAAATTAATACTACCAGGTATTGATGATGTTCAAAGAAGAAGAGATACTGTTAGAAATATTGTTGTTATACTTCACTACAAGATATAAATTAATACTACCAGGTATTGATGATGTTCAAAGAAGAGATACTGTTAGAAATATTGTTGTTATACTTTACTACAAGATATAAATTAATACTACCAGGTATTGATGATGTTCAAAGAAGAAGAGATACTGTTAGAAATATTGTTGTTATACTTTACTACAAGATATAAATTAATACTACCAGGTATTGATGATGTTCAAAGAAGAAGAGATACTGTTAGAAATATTGTTGTTATACTTCACTACAAGATATAAATTAATACTACCAGGTATTGATGATGTTCAAAGAAGAAGAGATACTGTTAGAAATATTGTTGTTATACTTTACTACAAGATATAAATTAATACTACCAGGTATTGATGATGTTCAAAGAAGAAGAGATACTGTTAGAAATATTGTTGTTATACTTCACTACAAGATATAAATTAATACTACCAGGTATTGATGATGTTCAAAGAAGAAGAGATACTATTAGAAATATTGTTATACTTTACTACAAGATATAAATTAATACTACCAGGTATTGATGATGTTCAAAGAAGAAGAGATACTGTTAGAAATATTGTTGTTATACTTTACTACAAGATATAAATTAATACTACCAGGTATTGATGATGTTCAAAGAAGAAGAGATACTGTTAGAAATCTTGTTGTTATACTTTACTACAAGATATAAATTAATACTACCAGGTATTGATGATGTTCAAAGAAGAAGAGATACTGTTAGAAATATTGTTGTTATACTTTACTACAAGATATAAATTAATACTACCAGGTATTGATGATGTTCAAAGAAGAAGAGATACTGTTAGAAATATTGTTGTTATACTTTACTACAAGATATAAATTAATACTACCAGGTATTGATGATGTTCAAAGAAGAAGAGATACTGTTAGAAATATTGTTGTTATACTTTACTACAAGATATAAATTAATACTACCAGGTATTGATGATGTTCAAAGAAGAAGAGATACTGTTAGAAATATTGTTGTTACACTTCACTACAAGATATAAATTAATACTACCAGGTATTGATGATGTTCAAAGAAGAGATACTGTTAGAAATATTGTTGTTATACTTTACTACAAGATATAAATTAATACTACCAGGTATTGATGATGTTCAAAGAAGAAGAGATACTGTTAGAAATATTGTTGTTATACTTCACTACAAGATATAAATTAATACTACCAGGTATTGATGATGTTCAAAGAAGAAGAGATACTGTTAGAAATATTGTTGTTATACTTTACTACAAGATATAAATTAATACTACCAGGTATTGATGATGTTCAAAGAAGAAGAGATACTGTTAGAAATATTGTTGTTATACTTCACTACAAGATATAAATTAATACTACCAGGTATTGATGATGTTCAAAGAAGAAGAGATACTGTTAGAAATATTGTTATACTTTACTACAAGATATAAATTAATACTACCAGGTATTGATGATGTTCAAAGAAGAAGAGATACTGTTAGAAATATTGTTATACTTTACTACAAGATATAAATTAATACTACCAGGTATTGATGATGTTCAAAGAAGAAGAGATACTGTTAGAAATATTGTTGTTATACTTCACTACAAGATATAAATTAATACTACCAGGTATTGATGATGTTCAAAGAAGAAGAGATACTGTTAGAAATATTGTTATACTTTACTACAAGATATAAATTAATACTACCAGGTATTGATGATGTTCAAGAAGAAGAGATACTGTTAGAAATATTGTTATACTTTACTACAAGATATAAATTAATACTACCAGGTATTGATGATGTTCAAAGAAGAAGAGATACTGTTAGAAATATTGTTGTTATACTTCACTACAAGATATAAATTAATACTACCAGGTATTGATGATGTTCAAAGAAGAAGAGATACTGTTAGAAATATTGTTGTTATACTTTACTACAAGATATAAATTAATACTACCAGGTATTGATGATGTTCAAAGAAGAAGAGATACTGTTAGAAAATATTTTTTATTATACTTCACTACAAGATATAAATTAATACTACCAGGTATTGATGATGTTCAAAGAAGAAGAGATACTGTTAGAAATATTGTTATACTTTACTACAAGATATAAATTAATACTACCAGGTATTGATGATGTTCAAAGAAGAAGAGATACTGTTAGAAATATTGTTGTTATACTTTACTACAAGATATAATTTAATACTACCAGGTATTGATGATGTTCAAAGAAGAAGAGATACTGTTAGAAATATTGTTGTTATACTTTACTACAAGATATAAATTAATACTACCAGGTATTGATGATGTTCAAAGAAGAAGAGATACTGTTAGAAATATTGTTGTTATACTTCACTACAAGATATAAATTAATACTACCAGGTATTGATGATGTTCAAAGAAGAAGAGATACTGTTAGAAATATTGTTGTTATACTTTACTACAAGATATAAATTAATACTACCAGGTATTGATGATGTTCAAAGAAGAAGAGATACTGTTAGAAATATTGTTATACTTTACTACAAGATATAAATTAATACTACCAGGTATTGATGATGTTCAAAGAAGAAGAGATACTGTTAGAAATATTGTTGTTATACTTTACTACAAGATATAAATTAATACTACCAGGTATTGATGATGTTCAAAGAAGAAGAGATACTGTTAGAAATATTGTTGTTATACTTTACTACAAGATATAAATTAATACTACCAGGTATTGATGATGTTCAAAGAAGAGATACTGTTAGAAATATTGTTGTTATACTTCACTACAAGATATAAATTAATACTACCAGGTATGGATGATGTTCAAAGAAGAAGAGATACTGTTAGAAATATTGTTGTTATACTTCACTACAAGATATAAATTAATACTACCAGGTATTGATGATGTTCAAAGAAGAAGAGATACTGTTAGAAATATTGTTGTTATACTTCACTACAAGATATAAATTAATACTACCAGGTATTGATGATGTTCAAAGAAGAAGAGATACTGTTAGAAATATTGTTGTTATACTTTACTACAAGATATAAATTAATACTACCAGGTATTGATGATGTTCAAAGAAGAAGAGATACTGTTAGAAATATTGTTGTTATACTTTACTACAAGATATAAATTAATGGCTCAGTCTCTTGTGATACACGTATTTTACCATACAAACAATGTTGCTACAGTGACTTCAGTTTCTGAATATAATTCTTTGTCTTCTTACTCATTTCTCTGGCTTCAACAAGTTTGTTAGATTAGTCAGTAAGAGAGTGATGCAACTGTGAAGTGTATTAAGCTGTCAGTTAATTGTCTTAGGTTTGTTTAAAACATTTTAAGGTTGTTGTGAAGTAAACATTCATTAATGAAGTAGTGCCATAAGAGCTGTCTGTACTTCTAACAGACTGGAAACATTTGTTAATGAAGTAGTACCATAAGAGCTGTACTTCTAACAGACTGGAAACATCCATTAATGAAGTAGTACCATAAGAGCTGTACTTCTAACAGACTGGAAACATTTGTTAATGAAGTAGTGCCATAAGAGCTGTACTTCTAACAGACTGAAAACATTCATTGTCATCGCACAATAAATTTTTCATTAGAAAATAAATTATTTTCAGGGTATTGGTAAATTCTTACATAAGATAATATTAGCTGTATATTTGTGAATATTTAATATTATCTTGGATACAAAATAGTCATGAATACAGCTTTTTAAATACACTAATCTTGCTTATAAAGATTAGAATACATTGTTATATTGTTTGTGTACTGTCACTGTCAAAGATATTTTGGATGTGGCACATAAAAGACTAAATGTGGAGAAATTTCCTACTATATTTGTTTATTATTTTCTAAAACGTGTTTTTAAAATCAGTTCTATTCACAAATAAAATGTAAAGTTTATATTGGAAGAATTTATAGCTGTTGTTATTACAAATGACTAGCTAGTTTGAAATATATACAATGACATGTTAATCTGCAAAAAAACAATTATTTATTAGAGACTAGTATTTAATTTCAACTTTTTATTATCCAAATTATTTCAGGAGAAACTCCACCATTAACTCTTCAAGAGAAAAATGGCCTAACTGTTGTTGTTCATTTTGGTAAAGACTCTCCGAGAGCAGATGTCACTGTGATGGTTGTATCAACTATGAGTAGAAATTCTTGCCCAGTTAAAAGTTTCTACTTTCAGGCTGCAGTACCAAAAGTAATTAACCTAAAAGATAATTGGTGTTTATCTGTATTATTAATTTAGCAAAAACACTGTCCAATCAAACATTCTTCTCTGTTGTGTGACTGATTGATTAATACTTTCTGCATTATTCTATGTAAGGAACAGTGGTTTAACAGTTGTCACTATCTTAATAATTATAGGAAGTGTCCTGGAAAAAAAAATTTATTTTAACAACAGCAGTTAAAAAAATAAGATTATTTTTTACGGTTACAATGTGAACGCAATCATACAAATAATACTCCATTTATCCAACAATAAACAGGATTTTTGTTATCACAATCTTGGAATCATTGGTCATTCATATTACTAATAATACTGGTTTGTGTTTAACAATACTACTGTTCATTTTCTTTTGTAGTAGTAACAGATCTGAACCCATTCTTGTTCACTCTGTCTTTATTTAAGATTACAGATTTTCATATTTAAAAACTGTTTAACCCTCAAACAACAGGAATGCTATACATAGCAGCATCAGTTGATGATGGACACCATTTTTCTGATATGTTTATTTAGTTTTAAAGGTTTAAAATAAAAATGACATTATTATTTGTTGTTTTAGCCTGTCTGTATGGAGAGATTACATGTTAAGGTTAATTATTAAAAGCTTTTCTGTTTCAGACTATGAGAATCAAACTGCAACCCCCTTCTGCCACAGATCTGCCACCTTACAACCCTATTCTACCCCCAGCAGCCATCACCCAAGTTATGCTGCTTGCAAACCCCAATAAAGTAAGTTAACATCTAACAGTATAAAATTTATGTGTCTTTGAGAAACATTAAAGACAGAAATGTACAGTCAGATCTCTGAAACAGTGCTAAAAATGTTTAAGTAATAAACTCAGAGAATAGTTTTCTTAACTCTATCAGCTCTGGTAATTATGATGTGAAACATGTTAATGGTTCTAAGCATGTGTATTTCAGCTTCAAGTTTTTACTGAGCTACCAGAATGTTTTATACAGGATACAATGACCTGAATAAAATTTATCAAAACAATATGAAAATTGCAAGCCTCTGGTTTTGCAACCATGAAATGCAGTTGTACTTTTAAATTTAATACCAGAAGAGAAACCTACAAAGTGAATGATATCTTTTTAGACGTGATTAAAGTTTTCAGTATGTTTTACCCCTTCTTCATGATGAAAGTAATATATAAAGTTTGTCACAAAGTACCCAACTGAAGAATGTGCCATTTTCAGGCTATATTCACAAGAAATCTTGTGTCATAAATATCATTAGTATTGAAACTTACATGAACATGATACCAGTATGATGTTAATACTTCAAATAAACAGTTATCTTCTAACTTACATGATATTAATAGGATGTGAATACTTCATATAAACAGTTATCTTTTAACTTACATGATATTAATAGGATGTGAATACTTCATATAAACAGTTGTCTTTTAACTTGCATGATATTAGTAGGAGGTGAATACTTCATAGTTATGTTTTAATTTACATTATCAGTATGATGTTAATACTTCATAGTTATCTTTTAACTTACATAGTATTAGTAGGATGTGAGTACTTCATAGTAAGTTATATTTTAACTTGCATGGTATTAGGAGGATGTGAATACTTCATAGTAAGTTATATTTTAACTTACATGGTATTAGTAGGATGTGCATACTTCATAGTAAGTTATATTTTAACTTTGCATGGTATTAGGAGGATGTGAATACTTCATAGTAACAGTTGTCTTTTAACCACGTGATATTAGTAGGACATGAATAATTCACAGTAACAGTTGTCTTTAACTTACATGGTATTAGGGACATGAATACTTCATAGTAACAGTTATATTTTAACTTACATGGTATTAGTAGGATGTGCATACTTCATAGTAAGTTATATTTTAACTTTGCATGGTATTAGGAGGATGTGAGTACTTCATAGTAAGTTATATTTTAACTTTGCATGGTATTAGGAGGATGTGAATACTTCATAGTAACAATTGTCTTTTAACTTACGTATTGATATTAGTGGGACATGAATACTTCATAGTAACAGTTGTCTTTTAACTTACATGGTATTAGTAGGATGTGCATAATTCATAGTAAGTTATATTTTAACTTTGCATGGTATCAGGAGGATGTGAATACTTCATAGTAACAGTTGTCTTTTAACTTACGTGATATTAGTAGGACATGAATACTTCATAGTAACAGTTGTCTTTTTAACTTACATGGTATTAGGAGGACATGAATACTCATAGTAACAGTTGTCTTTTAACTTACATGGTATTAGAGGACATGAATACTTCATAGTAACAGTTGTCTTTTAACTTACATGGTATTAGGAGGACATGAATACTTCATAGTAACAGTTGTCTTTTAACTTACGTGATATTAGTAGGACATGAATACTTCATAGTAACAGTTATATTTTAACTTACATGGTATTAGGAGGATGTGCATACTTCATAGTAACAGTTATATTTTAACTTACATGGTATTAGGAGGATGTGCATACTTCATAGTAACAGTTATATTTTAACTTACATGGTATTAGGAGGATGTGCATACTTCAGAGTAAGTTATATTTTAACTTACATGACATCAGTAGGATGTAAATACTTCATAGTAAGTTATATTTTAACTTACATGACATCAGTAGGATGTAAATACTTCATAGTAAGTTATATTTTAACTTACATTGACATCAGTAGGATGTAAATACTTCATAGTAAGTTATATTTTAACTTACGTGACATCAGTAGGATGTAAATACTTCATAGTAAGTTATATTTTAACTTACGTGACATCAGTAGGATGTAAATACTTCATAGTAAGTTATATTTTAACTTACGTGACATCAGTAGGATGTAAATACTTCATAGTAAGTTATATTTTAACTTACATGACATCAGTAGGATGTAAATACTTCATAGTAAGTTATATTTTAACTTACGTGACATCAGTAGGATGTGAGTACTTCATAGTAAGTTATATTTTAACTTACATGGTATTAGTAGGATGTGAGTACTTCATAGTAAGTTATATTTTAACTTACATGGTATTAGTAGGATGTGCATACTTCATAGTAAGTTATATTTTAACTTACATGGTATTAGTAGGATGTGCATACTTCATAGTAAGTTATATTTTAACTTGCATGACATCAGTAGGATGTAAATACTTCATAGTAAGTTATATTTTAACTTGCGTGATATTAGTAGGATGTAAATACTTCATAGTAAGTTATATTTTAACTTGCGTGATATTAGTAGGATGTAAATACTTCATAGTAAGTTATATTTTAACTTGCGTGATATTAGTAGGATGTGCATACTTCATAGTAAGTTATATTTTAACTTGCATGGTATTAGTAGGATGTGCATACTTCATAGTAAGTTATATTTTAACTTGCGTGATATTAGTAGGATGTGAGTACTTCATAGTAAGTTATATTTTAACTTGGGTGGTATTAGTAGGATGTGAGTACTTCATAGTAAGTTATATTTTAACTTACATGACATCAGTAGGATGTGCATACTTCATAGTAAGTTATATTTTAACTTACATGACATCAGTAGGATGTAAATACTTCATACTAACAGTTTTCTTTTAAAAGGTTTTCTTACCAGCATTAGAGACTTTAGGTTTTTTTGTTGCATTTTTACCCAAAATTTCATTATAAAGGCACAGTTCACAAGTTACGCATTAACTTGGACAGTTAAAATTTTATCTTTTGCTTCAAGTATGTTGGTATATAGTTATCAAAACAATCAAAAAATAATATAATGTTCTTTCCAAATGGACAAATTAAAATAAATAATGCTGAACATTTTCAAACTTCTTGAATATCTAAAGTAAAATGTTCTGGTCAGTGATAGAAAAGGAATGAATTTACTGATTTGTTTTGTGAATTTGAACAATTCAATTATGCTACAGTCACAACAAGTTTGTGTGATGGTATTGTTATGCTACAGTCACAACAAGTTTGTGTGATGGTATTGTTATGCTACAGTCACAACAAGTATGTGTGATGGTATTATGCTACAGTCACAACAAGTATGTGTGATGGTATTATGCTACAGTCACAACAAGTATGTGTGATGGTATTATACTACAGTCACAACAGGTTTGTGTGATGGTATTATTATGCTACAGTCACAACAAGTATGTGTGATGGTATTGTTATGCTACAGTCACAACAAGTATGTGTGATGGTATTGTTATGCTACAGTCACAACAAGTATGTGTGATGGTATTGTTATGCTACAGTCACAACAAATATGTGTGATGGTATTATACTACAGTCACAACAAGTATGTGGTGATGGTATTATACTACAGTCACAACAAGTATGTGTGATGGTATTATACTACAGTCACAACAAGTATGTGTGATGGTATTACACTACAGTCACAACAAGTATGTGTGATGGTATTGTTATGCTACAGTCACAACAAGTATGTGTGATGGTATTATACTACAGTCACAACAAGTATGTGTGATGGTATTATACTACAGTCACAACAAGTATGTGTGATGGTATTATACTACAGTCACAACAAGTATGTGTGATGGTATTATACTACAGTCACAACAAGTATGTGTGATGGTATTATTATGCTACAATCACAACAAGTATGTGTGATGGTATTATTATGCTACAGTCAGATACAGTTAAAAACAATAATGTAGAGAAACCTGAAAGACAAGTAACTAGTGCTTTGACAATATAAAAAATGTTCCATTGAAATCATAAAATTTTCAAGTAAAAATTAGAAAAGTATATAATAATTTCTACCAGAAGAGTTGGACAAATCTGCAGTTACGATAATGAATAATCTTATTTCTGAATAAGTGTTAAACCTCAAAAGATTTCTGTGATGGCTTTAGGTTATCAGCTGGTATAGGTAATAACACTTTTATTACTAAAGCAAAGAATAACATTTCAACTTTCCTAGGTCATCTTCAGTTTGCTGGGCACATCTTGGGGACAAGAGTATAATGGGTACGGGATTGTAGGGGGCATTGCAGGTGGATGTTAGGTTTTTAATTAGTATAGGTATAAAGGTGTTCCATTATTAAGGTTCAATTTTGGTTTTAGTTGCTGTATAAGTTGGACTTCTTTGATTTTGCATTTATTTATATTTGTTTTCCTACACTTTGTATCTAGGTGTTTTCTATGGTTATGTTGTGTTTATTTGATTTGCAGTGTTCATAAATGTATGAAGATGTGTTTTGTGTTCTATGAATCAGTTTTTGATATAGAAGTTGTGGCAGTTGTTGCATTGTATTTTATAAATAGTGTTAGTGTTGTATTTGTCAGTGTAGTTTTTACATGGTATAGACCTCAGTTTTGTATCTGTTTTAAAGTAAGTTTGGTGTTTACTGGAATGTTGTATTTTTTCCAAATGTTTGTTATTTTTTCACTGATGTTGGGAACACATGGTATTTAGCAGTGTAAGGTTTTGTAGTTTGTTGTATCTTGGGATTTATTACTATTTGTTTATTGTTGATTCAGGTGTGTGAATATAATTTTTTCAATTGTTTTGGAGGAAATTTGTTGATGTTGATCAAGTGTTGTTTTATTTTGTTCATTTCATTGTTAATTTTATGGGGTGAGTTTAGTTTTGTGGCTATGTTTATTTGGTTTCTTAATATGTTGAGTTTTCATTTTGTTTTGTGTGTTAAGCCCCAGAGAATATATAATCCAGTATGGGTGATTTTTCATGGATTTCTGTTTTGAATTGTGTATCAATTCTTTTGATCTTGAGGTTAAGAAATGCTGTTTGGTTAGTTTTTTTCCTGTTCACAGATGAACTTGATATTGGGGTGTATAGAGTTAACATGGTTGAAAAAAAACTAAGTGTTTGTTCTGTAGATGTGAATCCAGTAGTGTATCATCAACATACCTGTACCAGTATAGTGATGGGTGTAAGGCTGAATTGATTGCTTGAGATTCAATCTTGTCATAAAAATGTTGGCTAGAACTGGTGACACAGAATTCCCCATACTTAGGCCATTTATTTGTAGGTAGTGAATCATGTAAGGGTTTTTAATTGGTTCCTGGGAATGTGTATCAATGGGTTGGGGTCTTGGATATAAAGTTCTAAGGCTATCTTACAAGCTTCAGTGGTTAGGATTTCTCTGAAGAGAGAGATTACATCAAAACTGGATAGTCAAATAGCACCACGTAACGCATTGACAGTTACTGTAGTCGAATAGCACACATGCACGTGGCAGTGCTTTAGTCAAGTGGCACAATACGCATTAGCAGTGCTGTGGTCAAGCTACACATGCACCTGGCAGTGCTGTAATCAAGTGGCACACATGCACGTGGCAGTGCTGTAATCAAGTGTATGCTTTTTTACTTGCAGCGCGGCAGTGCTGTAGTCAAGTGGCACACGCTCGCGCAGCAGTGGTATCAGTCAACTGGCACATGGAATCATAGGACAGACAGTACACTTTAACTTTAATCAACCTTGAATACCAACAGTAAAGTCCTTCAGTGACAATAATGTGAATTTATTACACATTTCACAATATCATGGACCTACTCATCCAACTCTTGATTGTATCACATGTTGTATATGTTAGGATATTCTCACATTACCGTCACAATATTATGGACCTACTCATCCAACTCTTGATTGTATCATATGTTGTATATGTTAGATATTCTCACATTACTGTCACAATATCATGGACCTACTCATCCAACTCTTGATTGTATCATATGTTGTATATGTTTGGATATTCTCACATTACTGTCACAATATCATGGACCTACTCATCCAACTCTTGATTGTATCATATGTTGTATATGTTAGGATATTCTCACATTACTGTCACAATATCATGGACCTACTCATCCAACTCTTGATCGTATCACATGTTGTATATGTTAGGATATTCTCACATTACTGTCACAGTATCATGGACCTACTCATCCAACTCTTGATCGTATCACATGTTGTATATGTTAGGATATTCTCACATTACTGTCACAATATCATGAACCTACTCATCCAACTCTTGATTGTATCACATGTTGTATATGTTAGGATATTCTCACATTACTGTCACAATATCATGGACCTACTCATCCAACTCTTGATTGTATCATGTTGTATATGTTAGATATTCTCACATTACTGTCACAGTATCATGGACCTACTCATCCAACTCTTGATCGTATCACATGTTGTATATGTTAGATATTCTCACATTACTGTCACAATATCATGGACCTACTCATCCAACTCTTGATTGTATCACATGTTGTATATGTTAGATATTCTCACATTACTGTCACAATATCATGGACCTACTCATCCAACTCTTGATTGTATCACATGTTGATATGTTAGATATTCTCACATTACTGTCACAATATCATGGACCTACTCATCCAACTCTTGATTGTATCATGTTGTATATGTTAGGATATTCTCACATTACTGTCACAATATCATGGACCTACTCATCCAACTCTTGATTGTATCACATGTTGTATATGTTAGGATATTCTCACATTACTGTCACAATATCATGGACCTACTCATCCAACTCTTGATTGTATCATATGTTGGATATGTTAGGATATTCTCACATTACTGTCACAATATCATGGACCTACTCATTCAACTCTTGATTGTATCACATGTTGTATATGTTAGGATATTCTCACATTACTGTCACAATATCATGGACCTATTCATCCAACTCTTGATTGTATCACATGTTGTATATGTTAGGATATTCTCACATTACTGTCACAATATCATGGACCTACTCATCCAACTCTTGATTGTATCACATGTTGTATATGTTAGGATATTCTCACATTACTGTCACAATATCATGGACCTACTCATCCAACTCTTGATTGTATCACATGTTGGATATGTTAGATATTCTCACATTACTGTCACAATATCATGGACCTACTCACCCAACTCTTGATTGTATCACATGTTGTATATGTTAGGATATTCTCACATTACCGTCACAATATTATGGACCTACTCATCCAACTCTTGATTGTATCATATGTTGTATATGTTAGATATTCTCACATTACTGTCACAATATCATGGACCTACTCATCCAACTCTTGATTGTATCATATGTTATAGGTATGTTTGGATATTCTCATTACTGTCACAATATCATGGACCTACTCATCCAACTCTTGATCGTATCATATGTTGATATGTTAGAATATTCTCACATTACTGTCACAATATCATGGACCTACTCATCCAACTCTTGATCGTATCACATGTTGTATATGTTAGGATACTTTCATTACTGTCACAGTATCATGGACCTACTCATCCAACTCTTGATCGTATCACATGTTGTATATGTTAGGATATTCTCACATTACTGTCACAATATCATGAACCTACTCATCCAACTCTTGATCGTATCACATGTTGTATATGTTAGGATATTCTCACATTACTGTCACAATATCATGGACCTACTCATCCAACTCTTGATTGTATCATATGTTGTATAAGTTAGATATTCTCACATTACTGTCACAGTATCATGGACCTACTCATCCAACTCTTGATCGTATCACATGTTGTATATGTTAGGATATTCTCACATTACTGTCACAATATCATGAACCTACTCATCCAACTCTTGATTGTTATCACATGTTGTATATGTTAGATATTCTCACATTGTCACAATATCATGGACCTACTCATCCAACTCTTGATTGTATCATGTTGTATATGTTAGGATATTCTCACATTACTGTCACAATATCATGGACCTACTCATCCAACTCTTGATTGTATCACATGTTGATATGTTAGGATATTCTCACATTACTGTCACAATATCATGGACCTACTCATCCAACTCTTGATTGTATCATGTTGTATATGTTAGGATATTCTCACATTACTGTCACAATATCATGGACCTACTCATCCAACTCTTGATTGTATCACATGTTGTATATGTTAGATATTCTCACATTACTGTCACAATATCATGGACCTACTCATCCAACTCTTGATTGTATCATATGTTGGATATGTTAGATATTCTCACATTACTGTCACAATATCATGGACCTACTCATTCAACTCTTGATTGTATCACATGTTGGATATGTTAGATATTCTCACATTACTGTCACAATATCATGGACCTATTCATCCAACTCTTGATTGTATCACATGTTGATATGTTAGGATATTCTCACATTACTGTCACAATATCATGGACCTACTCATCCAACTCTTGATTGTATCACATGTTGGATATGTTAGATATTCTCACATTACTGTCACAATATCATGGACCTACTCATCCAACTCTTGATTGTATCACATGTTGATATGTTAGGATATTCTCACATTACTGTCACAATATCATGGACCTACTCACCCAACTCTTGATTGTATCACATGTTGGATATGTTAGGATATTCTCACATTACTGTCACAATATCATGGACCTACTCATCCAACTCTTGATTGTATCACATGTTGTGTAGGTTAGGATATTCTCACATTACTGTCACAATATCATGGACCTACTCACCCAACTCTTGATTGTATCACATGTTGTGTAGGTTAGGATATTCTCACATTACTGTCACAATATCATGGACCTACTCACCCAACTCTTGATTGTATCACATGTTGTTTTATGTTAGGATATTCTCACATTACTGTCACAGTATCATGGACCTACTCACCCAACTCTTGATTGTATCACATGTTGTTTATGTTAGGATATTCTCACATTACTGTCACAGTATCATGGACCTACTCACCCAACTCTTGATTGTATCACATGTTGTTTATGTTAGGATATTCTCACATTACTGTCACAGTATCATGGACCTACTCACCCAACTCTTGATTGTATCACATGTTGTTTAATGTTAGGATATTCTCACATTACTGTCACAGTATCATGGACCTACTCACCCAACTCTTGATTGTATCATATGTTGTGTAGGTTAGATATTCTCACATTACTGTCACAATATCATGGACCTACTCATCCAACTCTTGATTGTATCACATGTTGTTTATGTTAGATATTCTCACATTACTGTCACAATATCATGGACCTACTCATCCAACTCTTGATTGTATCACATGTTGTATATGTTAGATATTCTCACATTACTGTCACAATATCATGGACCTACTCATCCAACTCTTGATTGTATCATATGTTGTATATGTTAGATATTCTCACATTACTGTCACAATATCATGGACCTACTCACCCAACTCTTGATCGTATCATATGTTATTATATATGTTAGATATTCTCACATTACTGTCACAATATCATGGACCTACTCATCCAACTCTTGATTGTATCATATGTTGTATATGTTAGATATTCTCACATTACTGTTTTTCTGACCACTCTGTTGTCCATGTATTCTACTTCACTGAGTAATCATGTTTCTCTCTGTGACAATACTTGGAGGTAAAGAACAGACATAAAGATAAAGGAATATTGCTCTCAAAATACTTGGAGAACTCTAGTCTTACTTGATGTAATGAGTTAAAATATTAATGGTTGTTTTGTTTTTTTTGCATAGACCCTGTAACCAACAGTCATGAACTACATGTAATTTAAATGTTTTTAAAAAACTAGTGATACACAGTAGTAAGTTTAAAGTTACCAGAAATACTTGTAAAATGTTACCTTTGAGGCCAGATGTGTAAGTACATGTAGCCAAAATATCACCTTATTGTTTCAGAATAGTAAAGTAGCAAAACACTTTGTGTGAAACAGATCTATATAATTGTAGCCTAAATATCACCATATACTCTGGTAAGAGTAATGTAACAAAACTTTGTGTGAAACAGATCTATATAATTGTAGCCTAAATATCACCATATACTCTGGTAAGAGTAATGTAACAAAACTTTGTGTGAAACAGATCTATATAATTGTAGCCTAAATATCACCATATACTCTGGTAAGAGTAATGTAACAAAACTTTGTGTGAAACAGATCTATATAATTGTAGCCTAAATATCACCATATACTCTGGTAAGAGTAATGTAACAAAACTTTGTGTGAAACAGATCTATATAATTGTAGCCTAAATATCACCATATACTCTGGTAAGAGTAATGTAACAAAACTTTGTGTGAAACAGATCTATATAATTGTAGCCTAAATATCACCATATACTCTGGTAAGAGTAATGTAACAAAACTTTGTGTGAAACAGATCTATATAATTGTAGCCTAAATATCACCATATACTCTGGTAAGAGTAATGTAACAAAACTTTGTGTGAAACAGATCTATATAATTGTAGCCTAAATATCACCATATACTCTGGTAAGAGTAATGTAACAAAACTTCATAAACCATTTCAGTATAATTGTAGTTAAATATCAGATATTCTGTGTCATTGTAGGACAAAGTCCGCTCTCAAGTATAAAGTAACGCATATCATTGAAGAACAGACTTATACAGACATTGGAGAAGTGTATAATCTTCTGGAACATAGGTGACTTTTCTTTCTCAAGCTCTGGTTATACAACAGTTGGAAACCTGTTGATACTAGTCTGTAAATTTTACTTTTATAAAAATGTTTACGAAATGCTTTCTAAATAGGTTTTTGTTTTCCCTAAAGCTGAATTTTTATCAAGTAATGGTATCTAGTGATAACAAAACTGTGTAATAAGTTTAATCTTCGGCATTGTGATGAAAATGTGCCTGCCGTAGACAATAGGCTGCATATCAACTTAAAACATAAATACCAGAAATATTCACCTAACGTTGAGATTTGAAATTAGTTCAGATGTAGATAATATGAAGTCTTTATTTGATATAGTGTTTATCCTTTCAAAGTTTATGCCAAGTGCAATCAGTAGATGATAAATGTAGAAAATTTGAATAGAATTGAATATTGCTGGTAATGAATCACAAATGTTGTTGGTTTTGTAACAGCAAATAGTTACATTTTATTTACTTTGTTAAAAGCTGCATCATTTTAAGATGTGGTCCTGATATAACTTTTAACATCTGAAAGTGATGTAATTTGTGGATGAAACATGAATAGGATACTCTGTAGCCAGTGGTTGTATTTGTTACTATCACTGTAATCCACACCTTGATCTGGTTTAAAAAATGTAACAGTGAAAGATAAATGTGTAGATAACTAATATTCCTGTACTTTCTTATTTTGAATGAATTTGTTTCTAGTGAGGTCAGTTCATTAAACAAAATGATTAAAGAATTTACAATCATGAGAAAATAATGAAATATCACAGAGACCTCACATTATGATGGATTGAAAATCATCTGTTTATTTTGACAGTTAAACATGAGAAGAAGCTAAACAAACGAGTCCAATGTGTACAAAACCAAGCTAGCACAGATTTGTAGATATACATGGGTATAAGGTACTCTGTGTGTTAGTTGTCATGTTAAACAGGTTAAGCTTACACAGTTAAAGTACACAGGTTAGTTTATTTATATGGATATTTACAATATCAAGTAAAACAATATATGTTTGAAAGAATTTCTTAGTATCTCAGTAAACCTTGAAACATTTGATGAAAGAAGATAATTGAATGGAACTTTCAGACAATATAGATTTTCCTGCAAAAAATATTTTCACTGTTCATTAGCTGTCTGTGGTGGACTTTTATTTTGTAGTTTTAAAATAATATAAGGTAAACTGATGTTAGTTGTGAAATGACAGGTTTCATACAGTTTTAATAATTGTTTATTAACAAGATAATTTGTCTGGTTTCATTGAAGGTAAGTGAATCAGAGGCTGTAAAGAAACATTCCATATTTTCGCTCCTCAGCTGGTGCCACATTAAATGCTGGCAGCTGAAGCACTGACAGGTGACGGTCAGTAGACATTCCAGAACTTGACAGCATTGAGAATAAACACAGTATTCAAAAGAGTGTTTAACTTATACATGTTTGTCCTTCATTATTAATTAGAAAAAATATTTTGACAGAAAAAAAAAAAAATTCTGTTAATCC